>NW_027490337.1:0-114065 GCF_050948175.1 Xylocopa sonorina
CTATTGCTACGATACCTAGACATCTGCAGACGCTATTTCCTAGCAAGGAAGTGTCGCAATTACATTCATTTGAGGTGTAGACGAGGAATACATGATACTTCGCAAATCATATTATATCTTACCATGAAACATAGAAATTAGATGCGATATCGCGTTTTAAGAAGCATTAGAACACTATTGCTACGATAGGTAGACATCTGCAAACGTTATTTCCTTGCAAGGAAGTGTCGCATTTACATTCATTTGAAGTGTAGACGAGGAATACATAACACTTCGCAAATCATATTATATCTTACCATGAAACATAGAAATGAGATGCGATATCGCGTTTTAAAAAGCATTAGAACTCTATTGCTACGATACCTAGACATCTGCAGACGCTATTTCCTAGCAAGGAAGTGTCGCATTTACATTCATTTGAAGTGTAGACGAGGAATACATGACACTTCGCAAATCATATTATGTCTTACCATGAAACATAGAAATGAGATGCGATATCGCGTTTTAAGTATCATAAGAACTCTATTGCTACGATACGTAGACATCTGCAAACGCTATTTCCGTGCAAGGAAGTGTCGCATTTACATTCATTTGAATCGTAGACGAGGAATGCATAACACTTCGCAAATCATATTATATCTTACCATGAAACATAGAAATGAGATGCGATATCGCGTTTTAAGAATCATAAGAACTCTATTGCTACGATAAGTAGACATCTGCAAACGCTATCTCCTTGCAAGGAAGTGTCGCATTTACATTCATTTGAATCGTAGACGAGGAATGCATAACAGTTCGCAAATCATATTATATCTTACCATGAAACATAGATATGATATGCGATATCGCGTTTTAAGAAGCATTAGAACACTATTGCTACGATAGGTAGACATTTGCAAACGCTATTTCCTTGCAAGGAAGTGTCGCATTTACATTCATTTGAGTCGTGGACGAGGAATGCATAACACTTCGCAATGAATATTATATCCTACCATGAAACATAGAAATGAGATGCGATATCGCGTTTTAAGAATCATAAGAACTCTATTGCTACGATACGTAGACATCTGCAAACGCTATTTCCTAGCAAGGAAGTGTCGCATTTACATTCTTCTGAAGAGAATACGAGGTATACATAACACTTTACAATGAATATTACATCCTATCATGCAACATAGAAATGAGATGCGATATCGCGTTTTAAGAAGCATTAGAACTCTATCCCTGCGATACGTAAACATCTGCAAACGCTATTTCCTAGCAAGGAAGTGTCGGATTTACTTTCATTTGAAGTGTAGACGAGGAATACATAACACTTCGCAACGAATATTACATCTCATCATGGAACATAGTAATGAGATGCGATATCTCGTTTTAAGAAGCATTTGAACTCTATTGCTTCGATACGTAGACATCTGCAAACGCTATTTCCTAGCAAGGAAGTGTCGCATTTACATTCATTTGAAGTGTAGACGAGGAATACATAACACTTTACCATGAATATTATATCCCATCATGCAACATAGAAATGAGATGCGATATCGCGTTTTAAGAAGCATTAGAACTCTATCCCTACGATACGTAAACATCTGCAAATGCAAGTTTCTTGCAAGGAAGTGTCGAATTTACATTCATTTGAAGTGTAGACGAGGAATACATAACACTTCGCAAATCATATTATATCTTACCATGAAACATAGAATTGAGATGCGATATCGCGTTTTAAGAAGCATTAGAAATCTATTGCTACGATACGTAGACATCTGCAAACGCTATTTCCTTGCAAGGAAGTGTCGCATTAACATTCATTTGAAGTGTAGTCGAGGAATACATAACACTTCGCAAATCATAATATATCTTACCATGAAACATAGATATGAGATGCAATATTTCGTTTTAAGAAGCATTTGAACTCTATTGCTTCGATACGTAGACATCTGCAAACGCTATTTCCTAGCAAGGAAGTGTCGCATTTACGTCCATTTCAATCGTAGACGAGGAATGCATAACACTTCGCACTGAATATTATATCTTATCATGAAACATAAATATGAGATGCGATGTCTCGTTTTAAGAAGCATTTGAACTCTATTGCTTCGATTCGTAGACATCTGCAAACGCTATTTCCTTGGAAGGAAGTGTCGCATTTACATTCTTCTGAAGTGAATACGAGGTATACATAACACTTTACAATGAATATTACATCCTATCATGCAACATAGAAATGAGATGCGATATCGCGTTTTAAGAAGCATTAGAACTCTATCCCTGCGATACGTAAACATCTGCAAACGCTATTTCCTAGCAAGGAAGTGTCGGATTTACTTTCATTTGAAGTGTAGACGAGGAATACATAACACTTCGCAACGAATATTACATCTCATCATGGAACATAGTAATGAGATGCGATATCTCGTTTTAAGAAGCATTTGAACTCTATTGCTTCGATACGTAGACATCTGCAAACGCTATTTCCTAGCAAGGAAGTGTCGCATTTACATTCATTTGAAGTGTAGACGAGGAATACATAACACTTTACCATGAATATTATATCCCATCATGCAACATAGAAATGAGATGCGATATCGCGTTTTAAGAAGCATTAGAACTCTATCCCTACGATACGTAAACATCTGCAAATGCAAGTTTCTTGCAAGTAAGTGTCGAATTTACATTCATTTGAAGTGTAGACGAGGAATACATAAGACTCCGCAAATCATATTATATCTTACCATGAAACATAGAAATGAGATGCGATATCTCATTTTATGAAGCATTTGAACTCTATTGCTTCGATTCGTAGACATCTGCAAACGCTATTTCCTAGCAAGGAAGTGTCGCATTTACATTCTTCTGAAGTGAATACGAGGTATTGTCACGTCCCGAGGTGCGGTTGCGCTCGCAACGGTGCCACAAAGTCGTAACCGTTCCCGAAAATAACGCGAATTGCGTCCGGACCGGGTTCGTTGGCGTTTCGGACTCGATAAAACGGTAATTAACACTAAACTTACCTTGCGAAGGCTTGATTCCGCTGTCTGATTTCTCTTTCCAGGTACCTGGAGCGCCTTGGATCCGCAACCGGGATGGCGGCGGCGTACGGCTGGAACGGAGGTACGTCTACGGGAATAAGCGTCCAGGCGGGTTGACTCCGGCTGGCAGGTATCGGCGTTTGGCCCTGACGATTGGCGACTCGTACGGGTCGTGCGGCGAAGGAAACCTCCTTCACAGGAACCAGGACTCGAACGTAGGAAATTGAATATTCTGGTGCATCACCCACGTATTCCCGAGCGAGACGACGAATAAACTCTCTCCTCCCCGCGCGTCGTGTACGCTTTGTCGGAGGTGCAAGGCTCATCGAGAATACTTGAACTTCGGTTGAATACGGCACGGCTAAGCGTTGGTTCGCTCTAGCTTACCGGGATCGACCTGGGCGCAAGATATTCTGTACACGGTAGAAGTGAGGATGGAGCAACTAAGCGCTGGTTCGCTCTAGTCGTCGAACCTCAAGACTATCGTAGATGAGATATAGAATTAGAATAATCGCGAGCGTACCCGTGGATTAGAATTAAGGAATTGTATTTGAACTCGAATAAAGATACTTTGAATCTGGTAAAAATAAACTATATTCTATGATTTCACTATACTAGATACACTTGACTAAATTCTAAGTTACTGACTAGCGATTACAATGAGAATTAGAAATAGTATAAAGTATCGAATGGACTCCGCTATGGGAGTATGGATAGAGACGAATGCATTAGAGCTAATTGCTCGTTGCGAATGAGCCTATTGCTCGGATCGGAAGTGCATCGTTCGGATGCTGGATTAGAACTCCTCGGTTCGGAGATGAGATGGGAACTCTCCAGTTCGGAGATGAGTTAGCAACTCTCCAGTTCGGAGGTGAGATTGGAACTGACTCTCGGAACTCGCGTCCGCGACCTCCTCGGGTCGCACGGCGCGCGAGTCGCTGGGCCCTCGCGGTGGGGCGGACGGTCGGAGTAGGGCGGCCGCTCGGCCCTCGTGGTGGGGCGGCCGTTCGGAGTGGGGCGCGGTCCGCGTTAGGCGTGAGCCGCGAGCGTCGAGTGTGCGCGCGAGTGCACGGAACATAACCGTGCATGAATAAAATATATACATATATTTACTTAAATCTAGGTGTGTGTTGGTGTGTATGTACATATATGAGTAGTGTGCTTATTCTAATCCCACATGTACGAGAAGTACGTATAGGGCTTCGTGATCGCTGGGGATTCGACCCAGTATGTGTCGGAGAGCTCCTCGCCCTCGTAATACGGGGTGAAGTCCTCCCCCTCGTGTGTGGAGATCGCGCGTGGGCGCGGCATGCTGCATCCCTCTTCCTTCTCGTACCTTTGTCTCCTTCTGTAGGGACGGCGAGTCGGCGGGTGGCCCGTGTGCAGGGGCTCCCGATACGGATGCTGGGGATGATGAGGTGGACGCCGGAGGGTGGCAGGCGGTACGCCTGACGTTACAATACATAACACTTTGCAAATCATATTATATCTTACCATGAAACACAGAAATGAGATGCGATATCGCGTTTTAAGAAGCATTAGAAATCTATTGCTACGATACGTAGACATCTGCAAACGCTATTTCCTTGCAAGGAATTGTCGCATTTACGTTCATTTGAAGTGTAGATGAGGAATACATAAGACTCCGCAAATCATATTATATCTTACCATGAAACATAGAAATGAGATGCGATATCTCGTTTTATGAAGCATTTGAACTCTATTGCTTCGATTCGTAGACATCTGCAAACGCTATTTCCTAGCAAGGAAGTGTCGCATTTACATTCTTCTGAAGTGAATACGAGGTATACATAACACTTTACAATGAATATTATATCTTATCATGCAACATAGTAATGAGATGCGATATCGCGTTTTAGGAAGCACTAGAACTCTATTGCTACGATACGTAGACATCTGCAAACGCCATTTCCTTGCAAGGAAGTGTCGCATTTACATTCATTTGAAGTGTAGACGAGGAATACATGACACTTCGCAAATCATATTATATCTTACCATGAAACATAGAAATGAGTTGCGATATCGCGTTTTAAGAAGCATCAGAAATCTATTGCTACGATACGTAGACATCTGCAAACGCTATTTCCTTGCAAGGAATTGTCGCATTTACGTTCATTTGAAGTGTAGACGAGGAATACATAAGACTTCGCAAATCATATTATATCTTACCATGAAACTTAGAAATGAGATGCGATATCGCGTTTTAAGAAGCATTAGAACTCTATTGCTACGATACCTATACATCTGCAGACGCTATTTCCTAGCAGAGCAGTGTCGCATTTACATTCATTTGAAGTGTAGACGTGGAATACATGACACTTCGCAAATCATATTATGTCTTACCATGAAACATAGAAATGAGATGCGATTTCGCGTTTTAAGAAGCACTAGAAATATATTGCTACGATACGTAAACATCTGCAAACGCCATTTCCTAGCGAGGAAGTGTCGCATTCACATTCATTTGAAGTGTAGACGAGGAATACATAACACTTCGCCAATCATATTATATCTTACCATGAAACATAGAAATGAGATACGATATCACGTTTTAAGAAGCATTAGAACTCTATCCCTACGATACGTAGACATCTGCAAGCGCCATTTCCTTGCAAGGAAGAGTCGCATTTACATTCTTCTGAAGAGAATACGTGGTATACATAACACTTTACAATGAATATTATATCCTATCATGCAACATAGAAATGAGATGCGATATCGCGTTTTAAGAAGCATTAGAACACTATTGCTACGATACCTAGACATCTGCAGACCCTATTTCCTAGCAAGGAAGTGTCGCATTTACATTCAGTTGAAGTGTAGGCGAGGAATACATAACACTTCGCCAATCATATTGTATCTTACCATGAAACATAGAAATGAGATGCGATATCGCGTTTTAAGAAGCATTAGAACACTACTGCTACGATACCTAGACATCTACAGACGCTATTTCCTAGCAAGGAAGTGTCGCATTTACATTCAGTTGAAGTGTAGACGAGGAGTACATGACACTTCGCAAATCATATTATATCTTACCATGAAACATAGAAATGAGATGCGATATCGCGTTCTAAGAAGCATTAGAACTCCATTGCTACGATACGTAGACATCTGCGGACGCTATTTCCTAGCAAGGAAGTGTCGCATTTACATTCATTTTAAGTGTAGGCCAGGAATACATAACACTTCGCCAATCATATTATATCTTACCATGAAGCATAAAAATGAGATACGATATCACGTTTTAAGAAGCATTAGAACTCTATCCCTACGATACGTAGACATCTGCAAACGCTATTTCCTTGCAAGGAGTTGTCGCATTTACATTCATCTGAAGAGAATACGAGGCATACATAACACTTTACAAAGAATATTATATCCTATCATGCAACATAGAAATGCGATGCGATATCGCGTTTTAGGAAGCATTAGAAATCTATTGCTACGATACGTAGACATCTGCAAGCGCCATTTCCTTGCAAGGAAGAGTCGCATTTACATTCTTTTGATGAGAATACGAGGTATACATAACACTTTACAATGAATATTATATCCTATCATGCAACATAGAAATGAGATGCGATATCGCGTTTTGAGAAGCATTAGAACTCTATCCTTACGATACGTAAACATCTGCAAACGCTATTTCCTTGCAAGGAAGAGTCGCATTTACATTCTTCTGAAGAGAATACGTGGTATACATAACACTTTACAATGAATATTATATCCTATCATGCAACATAGAAATGAGATGCGATATCGCGTTTTAAGAAGCATTAGAACACTATTGCTACGATACCTAGACATCTGCAGACGCTATTTCCTAGCAAGGAAGTGTCGCATTTACATTCAGTTGAAGTGTAGACGAGGAGTACATGACACTTCGCAAATCATATTATATCTTACCATGAAACATAGAAATGAGATGCGATATCGCGTTCTAAGAAGCATTAGAACTCCATTGCTACGATACGTAGACATCTGCAGACGCTATTTCCTAGCAAGGAAGTGTCGCATTTACATTCATTTGAAGTGTAGGCGAGGAATACATAACACTTCGCCAATCATATTATATCTTACCATGAAACATAGAAATGCGATACGATATCACGTTTTAAGAAGCATTAGAACTCTATCCCTACGGTACGTAGACATCTGCAAACGCTATTTCCTAGCAAGGAAGTGTCGCATTCACATTCAATTGAAGTGTAGGCGAGGAATACATGACACTTCGCAAATCATATTATATCTTACCATGAAACATAGAAATGAGATGCGATATCGCGTTGTAAGAAGCATTAGAACTCTATTGCTACGATGCGTAGACATCTGCAAACGCTATTTCCTTGCAAGGAAGTGTCGCATTTACATTCATTTGAATCGTAGACGACGAATGCATAACACTTCGCAATGAATATTATATCTTATCATGAGACATAGAAATGAGATGCGATATCTCGTTTTAAGAACCATTAGAACTCTATCCCTACGATACGTAGACATCTGCAAACGCCATTTCCTTGCAAGGAAGTGTCGCATTTACATTCATTTGAAGTGTAGACGAGGAATACATGACACTTCGCAAATCATATTATATCTTACCATGAAACATAGAAATGAGTTGCGATATCGCGTTTTAAGAAGCATTAGAAATCTATTGCTACGATACGTAGACATCTGCAAACGCTATTTCCTTGCAAGGAATTGTCGCATTTACGTTCATTTGAAGTGTAGACGAGGAATACATAAGACTTCGCAAATCATATTATATCTTACCATGAAACTTAGAAATGAGATGCGATATCGCGTTTTAAGAAGCATTAGAACTCTATTGCTACGATACCTATACATCTGCAGACGCTATTTCCTAGCAGAGCAGTGTCGCATTTACATTCATTTGAAGTGTAGACGTGGAATACATGACACTTCGCAAATCATATTATGTCTTACCATGAAACATAGAAATGAGATGCGATTTCGCGTTTTAAGAAGCACTAGAAATATATTGCTACGATACGTAAACATCTGCAAACGCCATTTCCTAGCGAGGAAGTGTCGCATTCACATTCATTTGAAGTGTAGACGAGGAATACATAACACTTCGCCAATCATATTATATCTTACCATGAAACATAGAAATGAGATACGATATCACGTTTTAAGAAGCATTAGAACTCTATCCCTACGATACGTAGACATCTGCAAGCGCCATTTCCTTGCAAGGAAGAGTCGCATTTACATTCTTTTGATGAGAATACGAGGTATACATAACACTTTACAATGAATATTATATCCTATCATGCAACATAGAAATGAGATGCGATATCGCGTTTTGAAAAGCATTAGAACTCTATCCTTACGATACGTAAACATCTGCAAACGCTATTTCCTTGCAAGGAAGAGTCGCATTTACATTCTTCTGAAGAGAATACGTGGTATACATAACACTTTACAATGAATATTATATCCTATCATGCAACATAGAAATGAGATGCGATGTCGCGTTTTAAGAAGCATTAGAACACTATTGCTACGATACCTAGACATCTGCAGACCCTATTTCCTAGCAAGGAAGTGTCGCATTTACATTCAGTTGAAGTGTAGGCGAGGAATACATAACACTTCGCCAATCATATTGTATCTTACCATGAAACATAGAAATGAGATGCGATATCGCGTTTTAAGAAGCATTAGAACACTACTGCTACGATACCTAGACATCTGCAGACGCTATTTCCTAGCAAGGAAGTGTCGCATTTACATTCAGTTGAAGTGTAGACGAGGAGTACATGACACTTCGCAAATCATATTATATCTTACCATGAAACATAGAAATGAGATGCGATATCGCGTTCTAAGAAGCATTAGAACTCCATTGCTACGATACGTAGACATCTGCAGACGCTATTTCCTAGCAAGGAAGTGTCGCATTTACATTCATTTGAAGTGTAGGCGAGGAATACATAACACTTCGCCAATCATATTATATCTTACCATGAAACATAGAAATGCGATACGATATCACGTTTTAAGAAGCATTAGAACTCTATCCCTACGGTACGTAGACATCTGCAAACGCTATTTCCTAGCAAGGAAGTGTCGCATTCACATTCAATTGAAGTGTAGGCGAGGAATACATGACACTTCGCAAATCATATTATATCTTACCATGAAACATAGAAATGAGATACGATATCACGTTTTAAGAAGCATTAGAACTCTATCCCTACGATACGTAGACATCTGCAAACGCTATTTCCTAGCAAGGAAGTTTCGCATTTACATTCATTTGAAGTGTAGACGAGGAATACATAACACTTCGCAAATCATATTATATCTTACCATGAAACATAGAAATGAGATGCGATATCGCGTTTTAAGAAGCATTAGAACTCTATTGCTACGATACCTAGATATCTGCAGACGCTATTTCTTAGCAAGGAAGTGTCGCATTTACATTCATTTGAAGTGTAGACGAGGAATACATGACACTTCGCAAATCATATTTGAAGTGTAGACGAGGAATACATGACACTTCGCAAATCATATTATATCTTACCATGAAACTTAGAAATGAGATGCGATATCGCGTTTTAAGAAGCATTAGAACTCTATTGCTACGATACCTATACATCTGCAGACGCTATTTCCTAGCAGGGCAGTGTCGCATTTACATTCATTTGAAGTGTAGACGTGGAATACATGACACTTCGCAAATAATATTATGTCTTACCATGAAACATAGAACTGAGATGCGATATCGCGTTTTAAGAATCATAAGAACTCTATTGCTACGATGCGTAGACATCTGCAAACGCTATTTCCTTGCAAGGAAGTGTCGCATTTACGTTCATTTGAAGTGTAGACGAGGAATACATAAGACTTCGCAAATCATATTATATCTTACCATGAAACATAGAAATGAGATGCGATATTGTAACGTCAGGCGTACCGCCTGCCACCCTCCGGCATCCACCTCATCATCCCCAGCATCCGTATCCGGAGCCCCTGCACACGGGCCACCCGCCGACTCGCCGTCCCTACAGAAGGAGACAAAGGTACGAGAGGGAAGAGGGATGCAGCATGTCGCGCCCACGCGCGATCTCCACACACGAGGGGGAGGACTTCACCCCGCATTACGAGGGCGAGGAGCTCTCCGACACGTACTGGGTCGAATCCCCAGCGATCACGAAGCCCTATACGTACTTCTCGTACATGTGGGACTAGAATAAGCACACTACTCATATATGTACATACACACCAACACACACCTAGATTTAAGTAAATATATGTATATATTTTATTCATGCACGGTTATGTTCCGTGCACTCGCGCGCACACTCGACGCTCGCGGCTCACGCTTAACGCGGGCCGCGCCCCACTCCGAACGGCCGCCCCACCACGAGGGCCGAGCGGCCGCCCTACTCCGACCGTCCGCCCCACCGCGAGGGCCCAGCGACTCGCGCGCCGCGCGACCCGAGGAGGTCGCGGACGCGAGATCCGAGAGTCAGTTCCAATCTCACCTCCGAACTGGAGAGTTGCTAACTCATCTCCGAACTGGAGAGTTCCCATCTCATCTCCGAACCGAGGAGTTCTAATCCAGCATCCGAACGATGCACTTCCGATCCGAGCAATAGGCTCATTCGCAACGAGCAATTAGCTCTAATGCATTCGTCTCTATCCATACTCCCATAGCGGAGTCCATTCGATGCTTTATACTATTTCTAATTCTCATTGTAATCGCTAGTCAGTAACTTAGAATTTAGTCAAGTGTATCTAGTATAGTGAAATCATAGAATATAGTTTATTTTTACCAGATTCAAAGTATCTTTATTCGAGTTCAAATACAATTCCTTAATTCTAATCCACGGGTACGCTCGCGATTATTCTAATTCTATATCTCATCTACGATAGTCTTGAGGCTCGACGACTAGAGCGAACCAGCGCTTAGTTGCTCCATCCTCACTTCTACCGTGTACAGAATATCTTGCGCCCAGGTCGATCCCGGTAAGCTAGAGCGAACCAACGCTTAGCCGTGCCGTATTCAACCGAAGTTCAAGTAATCTCGATGAGCCTTGCACCTCCGACAAAGCGTACACGACGCGCGGGGAGGAGAGAGTTTATTCGTCGTCTCGCTCGGGAATACGTGGGTGATGCACCAGAATATTCAATTTCCTACGTTCGAGTCCTGGTTCCTGTGAAGGAGGTTTCCTTCGCCGCACGACCCGTACGAGTCGCCAATCGTCAGGGCCAAACGCCGATACCTGCCAGCCGGAGTCAACCCGCCTGGACGCTTATTCCCGTAGACGTACCTCCGTTCCGGCCGTACGCCGCCGCCATCCCGGTTGCGGATCCAAGGCGCTCCAGGTACCTGGAAAGAGAAATCAGACAGCGAAATCAAGCCTTCGCAAGGTAAGTTTAGTGCTAATTACCGTTTTATCGAGTCCGAAACGCCAACGAACCCGGTCCGGACGCAATTCGCGTTATTTTCGGGAACGGTTACGACTTTGTGGCACCGTTGCGAGCGCAACCGCACCTCGGGACGTGACAATATCTCGTTTTAAGAAGCATTTGAACTCTATTGCTTCGATACGTAGACATCTGCAAACGCTATTTCCTTGCAAGGAAGTGTCGCATTTACATTCATATGAAGTGTAGACGAGGAATACATAACACTTCGCAAATCATATTATATCTTACCATGAAACATAGAAATGAGGTGCGATATCGCTTTTCAAGAAGCATTAGAACACTATTGCTGCGATAGGTAGACATTTGCAAACGCTATTTCCTTGCAAGGAAGTGTCGCATTTACATTCACTTGAAGTGTAGACGAGGAATGCATAACACTTCGCAAGTCATATTATATCTTACCATGAAACATAGAAATGAGATGCGATATCGCGTTTTAAGAATCATAAGAACTCTGTTGCTACGATACGTCGACATCTGCAAACGCTATTTCCTTGCAAGGAAGTGTCGCATTTACAATCATTTGAAGTGTAGACGAGGAATACATAGCACTTCGCAAATCATAATGTATCTTACCATGAAACATAGAAATGAGATGCGATATCGCGTTTTAAGAATCATAAGAACTCTATTGCTACGATACGTAGACATTTGCAAACGCTATTTCCTTGCAAGGAAGTGTCGCATTTACATTCATTTGAATCGTAGACGAGGAATGCATAACACTTCGCAAATCATATTATATCTTACCATGAAACATAGAAATGAGATGCGATATCGCGTTTTAAGAAGCATTAGAACACTATTGCTACGGTAGACAGACATTCGCAAACGCTATTTCCTTGCAAGGAAGTGTCGCATTTACATTCATTTGAAGTGTTGACGAGGTATACATGACACTTCGCAATTCATATTATATCTTACCATGAAACATAGATATGAGATGCGATATCGCGTTTTAACTAGCATTAGAAATATATTGCTACGATACGTAGACATCTGCAAACGCTATTTCCTAGCGAGGAAGTTTCGCATTCACATTCATTTGAAGTGTAGACGAGGAATACATAACACTTCGCAAATCATATTATATCTTACCATGAAACATAGAAATGAGATGCGATATCGCGTTTTAAGAATCATAAGAACTCTATTGCTACGATACGTAGACATCTGCAAACGCTATTTCCTTGCAAGTAAGTGTCGCATTTACATTCATTTGAAGTGTAGACGAGGAATACATAACACTTCGCAAATCATAATGTATGTTACCATGAAACACAGATATGAGATGCGATATCGCGTTTTAAGAAGCATTTGAACTCTATTGCTTCGATACGTAGACATCTGCAGACGCTATTTCCTAGCAAGGAAGTGTCGCATTTACATTCATTTGAAGTGTAGACGTGGAATACATGACACTTCGCAAATAATATTATGTCTTACCATGAAACATAGAACTGAGATGCGATATCGCGTTTTAAGAATCATAAGAACTCTATTGCTACGATGCGTAGACATCTGCAAACGCTATTTCCTTGCAAGGAAGTGTCGCATTTACGTTCATTTGAAGTGTAGACGAGGAATACATAAGACTTCGCAAATCATATTATATCTTACCATGAAACATAGAAATGAGATGCGATATTGTAACGTCAGGCGTACCGCCTGCCACCCTCCGGCGTCCACCTCATCATCCCCAGCATCCGTATCCGGAGCCCCTGCACACGGGCCACCCGCCGACTCGCCGTCCCTACAGAAGGAGACAAAGGTACGAGAGGGAAGAGGGATGCAGCATGCCGCGCCCACGCGCGATCTCCACACACGAGGGGGAGGACTTCACCCCGCATTACGAGGGCGAGGAGCTCTCCGACACGTACTGGGTCGAATCCCCAGCGATCACGAAGCCCTATACGTACTTCTCGTACATGTGGGACTAGAATAAGCACACTACTCATATATGTACATACACACCAACACACACCTAGATTTAAGTAAATATATGTATATATTTTATTCATGCACGGTTATGTTCCGTGCACTCGCGCGCACACTCGACGCTCGCGGCTCACGCTTAACGCGGGCCGCGCCCCACTCCGAACGGCCGCCCCACCACGAGGGCCGAGCGGCCGCCCTACTCCGACCGTCCGCCCCACCGCGAGGGCCCAGCGACTCGCGCGCCGCGCGACCCGAGGAGGTCGCGGACGCGAGATCCGAGAGTCAGTTCCAATCTCACCTCCGAACTGGAGAGTTGCTAACTCATCTCCGAACTGGAGAGTTCCCATCTCATCTCCGAACCGAGGAGTTCTAATCCAGCATCCGAACGATGCACTTCCGATCCGAGCAATAGGCTCATTCGCAACGAGCAATTAGCTCTAATGCATTCGTCTCTATCCATACTCCCATAGCGGAGTCCAATCGATGCTTTATACTATTTCTAATTCTCATTGTAATCGCTAGTCAGTAACTTAGAATTTAGTCAAGTGTATCTAGTATAGTGAAATCATAGAATATAGTTTATTTTTACCAGATTCAAAGTATCTTTATTCGAGTTCAAATACAATTCCTTAATTCTAATCCACGGGTACGCTCGCGATTATTCTTATTCTATATCTCATCTACGATAGTCTTGAGGCTCGACGACTAGAGCGAACCAGCGCTTAGTTGCTCCATCCTCACTTCTACCGTGTACAGAATATCTTGCGCCCAGGTCGATCCCGGTAAGCTAGAGCGAACCAACGCTTAGCCGTGCCGTATTCAACCGAAGTTCAAGTAATCTCGATGAGCCTTGCACCTCCGACAAAGCGTACACGACGCGCGGGGAGGAGAGAGTTTATTCGTCGTCTCGCTCGGGAA
Source organism: Xylocopa sonorina (assembly GCF_050948175.1). NCBI lineage: Eukaryota > Metazoa > Arthropoda > Insecta > Hymenoptera > Apidae > Xylocopa > Xylocopa sonorina. The sequence goes on from NW_027490337.1 coordinate 14,382, forward strand.
TACGTGGGTGATGCACCAGAATATTCAATTTCCTACGTTCGAGTCCTGGTTCCTGTGAAGGAGGTTTCCTTCGCCGCACGACCCGTACGAGTCGCCAATCGTCAGGGCCAAACGCCGATACCTGCCAGCCGGAGTCAACCCGCCTGGACGCTTATTCCCGTAGACGTACCTCCGTTCCGGCCGTACGCCGCCGCCATCCCGGTTGCGGATCCAAGGCGCTCCAGGTACCTGGAAAGAGAAATCAGACAGCGAAATCAAGCCTTCGCAAGGTAAGTTTAGTGCTAATTACCGTTTTATCGAGTCCGAAACGCCAACGAACCCGGTCCGGACGCAATTCGCGTTATTTTCGGGAACGGTTACGACTTTGTGGCACCGTTGCGAGCGCAACCGCACCTCGGGACGTGACAATATCTCGTTTTAAGAAGCATTTGAACTCTATTGCTTCGATACGTAGACATCTGCAAACGCTATTTCCTTGCAAGGAAGTGTCGCAATTTACATTCATATGAAGTGTAGACGAGGAATACATAACACTTCGCAAATCATATTATATCTTACCATGAAACATAGAAATGAGGTGCGATATCGCTTTTTAAGAAGCATTAGAACACTATTGCTGCGATAGGTAGACATTTGCAAACGCTATTTCCTTGCAAGGAAGTGTCGCATTTACATTCACTTGAAGTGTAGACGAGGAATGCATAACACTTCGCAAGTCATATTATATCTTACCATGAAACATAGAAATGAGATGCGATATCGCGTTTTAAGAATCATAAGAACTCTGTTGCTACGATACGTCGACATCTGCAAACGCTATTTCCTTGCAAGGAAGTGTCGCATTTACATTCATTTGAAGTGTAGACGAGGAATACATAGCACTTCGCAAATCATAATGTATCTTACCATGAAACATAGAAATGAGATGCGATATCGCGTTTTAAGAATCATAAGAACTCTATTGCTACGATACGTAGACATTTGCAAACGCTATTTCCTTGCAAGGAAGTGTCGCATTTACATTCATTTGAATCGTAGACGAGGAATGCATAACACTTCGCAAATCATATTATATCTTACCATGAAACATAGAAATGAGATGCGATATCGCGTTTTAAGAAGCATTAGAACACTATTGCTACGGTAGACAGACATTCGCAAACGCTATTTCCTTGCAAGGAAGTGTCGCATTTACATTCATTTGAAGTGTTGACGAGGTATACATGACACTTCGCAATTCATATTATATCTTACCATGAAACATAGATATGAGATGCGATATCGCGTTTTAAGAAGCATTAGAAATATATTGCTACGATACGTAGACATCTGCAAACGCTATTTCCTAGCGAGGAAGTTTCGCATTCACATTCATTTGAAGTGTAGACGAGGAATACATAACACTTCGCAAATCATATTATATCTTACCATGAAACATAGAAATGAGATGCGATATCGCGTTTTAAGAATCATAAGAACTCTATTGCTACGATACGTAGACATCTGCAAACGCTATTTCCTTGCAAGTAAGTGTCGCATTTACATTCATTTGAAGTGTAGACGAGGAATACATAACACTTCGCAAATCATAATGTATGTTACCATGAAACACAGATATGAGATGCGATATCGCGTTTTAAGAAGCATTTGAACTCTATTGCTTCGATACGTAGACATCTGCAGACGCTATTTCCTAGCAAGGAAGTGTCGCATTTACATTCATTTGAATCGTAGACGAGGAATACATGATACTTCGCACATCATATTATATCTTACCATGAAACATAGAAATGAGATGCGATATCGCGTTTTAAGAAGCATTAGAACACTATTGCTACGATAGATAGACATTCGAAATCGCTATTTCCTTGCAAGGAAGTGTCGCATTTACATTCATTTGAAGTGTAGACTAGGTATACATAACACTTCGCAAATCATAATATATCATACCATGAAACATAGAAATGAGGTGTGTAACGTCAGGCGTACCGCCTGCCACCCTCCGGCGTCCACCTCATCATCCCCAGCATCCGTATCCGGAGCCCCTGCACACGGGCCACCCGCCGACTCGCCGTCCCTACAGAAGGAGACAAAGGTACGAGAGGGAAGAGGGATGCAGCATGCCGCGCCCACGCGCGATCTCCACACACGAGGGGGAGGACTTCACCCCGCATTACGAGGGCGAGGAGCTCTCCGACACGTACTGGGTCGAATCCCCAGCGATCACGAAGCCCTATACGTACTTCTCGTACATGTGGGACTAGAATAAGCACACTACTCATATATGTACATACACACCAACACACACCTAGATTTAAGTAAATATATGTATATATTTTATTCATGCACGGTTATGTTCCGTGCACTCGCGCGCACACTCGACGCTCGCGGCTCACGCTTAACGCGGGCCGCGCCCCACTCCGAACGGCCGCCCCACCACGAGGGCCGAGCGGCCGCCCTACTCCGACCGTCCGCCCCACCGCGAGGGCCCAGCGACTCACGCGCCGCGCGACCCGAGGAGGTCGCGGACGCGAGATCCGAGAGTCAGTTCCAATCTCACCTCCGAACTGGAGAGTTGCTAACTCATCTCCGAACTGGAGAGTTCCCATCTCATCTCCGAACCGAGGAGTTCTAATCCAGCATCCGAACGATGCACTTCCGATCCGAGCAATAGGCTCATTCGCAACGAGCAATTAGCTCTAATGCATTCGTCTCTATCCATACTCCCATAGCGGAGTCCATTCGATACTTTATACTATTTCTAATTCTCATTGTAATCGCTAGTCAGTAACTTAGAATTTAGTCAAGTGTATCTAGTATAGTGAAATCATAGAATATAGTTTATTTTTACCAGATTCAAAGTATCTTTATTCGAGTTCAAATACAATTCCTTAATTCTAATCCACGGGTACGCTCGCGATTATTCTAATTCTATATCTCATCTACGATAGTCTTGAGGCTCGACGACTAGAGCGAACCAGCGCTTAGTTGCTCCATCCTCACTTCTACCGTGTACAGAATATCTTGCGCCCAGGTCGATCCCGGTAAGCTAGAGCGAACCAACGCTTAGCCGTGCCGTATTCAACCGAAGTTCAAGTAATCTCGATGAGCCTTGCACCTCCGACAAAGCGTACACGACGCGCGGGGAGGAGAGAGTTTATTCGTCGTCTCGCTCGGGAATACGTGGGTGATGCACCAGAATATTCAATTTCCTACGTTCGAGTCCTGGTTCCTGTGAAGGAGGTTTCCTTCGCCGCACGACCCGTACGAGTCGCCAATCGTCAGGGCCAAACGCCGATACCTGCCAGCCGGAGTCAACCCGCCTGGACGCTTATTCCCGTAGACGTACCTCCGTTCCGGCCGTACGCCGCCGCCATCCCGGTTGCGGATCCAAGGCGCTCCAGGTACCTGGAAAGAGAAATCAGACAGCGGAATCAAGCCTTCGCAAGGTAAGTTTAGTGTTAATTACCGTTTTATCGAGTCCGAAACGTCAACGAACCCGGTCCGGACGCAATTCGCGTTATTTTCGAGAACGGTTACGACTTTGTGGCACCGTTGCGAGCGCAACCGCACCTCGGGACGTGACAATATCTCGTTTTAAGAAGCATTTGAACTCTATTGCTTCGATACGTAGACATCTGCAAACGCTATTTCCTTGCAAGGAAGTGTCGCATTTACATTCATTTGAAGTGTAGACGAGGAATACATAACACTTCGCAAATCATATTATATCTTACCATGAAACATAGAAATGAGGTGCGATATCGCTTTTTAAGAAGCACTAGAACACAATTGCTGCGATAGGTAGACATTTGCAAACGCTATTTCCTTGCAAGGAAGTGTCGCATTTACATTCACTTGAAGTGTAGACGAGGAATGCATAACACTTCGCAAGTCATATTATATCTTACCATGAAACATAGAAATGAGATGCGATATCGCGTTTTAAGAATCATAAGAACTCTATTGCTACGATACGTAGACATCTGCAAACGCTATTTCCTTGCAAGGAGGTGTCGCATTTACATTCATTTGAAGTGTAGTCGAGGAATACATAACACTTCGCAAATCATATTATATCTTACCATGAAACTTAGAAATGAGATGCGATATCGCGTTTTAAGAAGCATTAGAACTCTATTGCTACGATACCTAGATATCTGCAGACGCTATTTCTTAGCAAGGAAGTGTCGCATTTACATTCATTTGAAGTGTAGACGAGGAATACATGACACTTCGCAAATCATATTTGAAGTGTAGACGAGGAATACATGACACTTCGCAAATCATATTATATCTTACCATGAAACTTAGAAATGAGATGCGATATCGCGTTTTAAGAAGCATTAGAACTCTATTGCTACGATACCTATACATCTGCAGACGCTATTTCCTAGCAGGGCAGTGTCGCATTTACATTCATTTGAATTGTAGACGTGGAATACATGACACTTCGCAAATCATATTATGTCTTACCATAAAACATAGAAATGAGATGCGATTTCGCGTTTTAAGAAACACTAGAAATATATTGCTACGATACGCAAGCATCTGCAAACGCCATTTCCTAGCGAGGAAGTGTCGCATTCACATTCATTTGAAGTGTAGACGAGGAATACATAACACTTCGCAAATCATATTATATCTTACCATGAAACATAGAACTGAGATGCGATATCGCGTTTTAAGAATCATAAGAACTCTATTGCTACGATGCGTAGACATCTGCAAACGCTATTTCCTTGCAAGGAAGTGTCGCATTTACGTTCATTTGAAGTGTAGACGAGGAATACATAAGACTTCGCAAATCATATTATATCTTACCATGAAACATAGAAATGAGATGCGATATCTCGTTTTATGTAGCATTTGAACTCTATTGCTTCGATACGTAGACATCTGCAAACGCTATTTCCTAGCAAGGAAGTGTCGCATTTACATTCATTTGGAGTGTAGACGAGGAATACATAACACATCGCAATGAATATTACATCTTATCATGCAACATAGAAGTGAGATGCGGTATCACGTTTTAAGAAGCATTAGAACTCTATTGCTACGATACGTAGACATCTGCAAACGCTATTTCCTAGCAAGGAAGTGTCGCATTTACATTCATTTGGAGTGTAGACGAGGAATACATAACACTTCGCAAATCATATTATATCTTACCATGAAACATAGAAATGAGATGCGATATCGCGTTTTAAGAAGCATTAGAAATCTATTGCTACGATACGTAGACATCTGCAAACGCTATTTCCTTGCAAGGAAGTGTCGCATTTACATTCATTTGAATCGTAGACGAGGAATGCATAACACTTCGCAAATCATATTATATCTTACCATGAAACATAGAAATGAGATGCGATATTGTAACGTCAGGCATACCGCCTGCCACCCTCCGGCGTCCACCTCATCATCCCCAGCATCCGTATCCGGAGCCCCTGCACACGGGCCACCCGCCGACTCGCCGTCCCTACAGAAGGAGACAAAGGTACGAGAGGGAAGAGGGATGCAGCATGCCGCGCCCACGCGCGATCTCCACACACGAGGGGGAGGACTTCACCCCGCATTACGAGGGCGAGGAGCTCTCCGACACGTACTGGGTCGAATCCCCAGCGATCACGAAGCCCTATACGTACTTCTCGTACATGTGGGACTAGAATAAGCACACTACTCATATATGTACATACACACCAACACACACCTAGATTTAAGTAAATATATGTATATATTTTATTCATGCACGGTTATGTTCCGTGCACTCGCGCGCACACTCGACGCTCGCGGCTCACGCTTAACGCGGGCCGCGCCCCACTCCGAACGGCCGCCCCACCACGAGGGCCGAGCGGCCGCCCTACTCCGACCGTCCGCCCCACCGCGAGGGCCCAGCGACTCGCGCGCCGCGCGACCCGAGGAGGTCGCGGACGCGAGATCCGAGAGTCAGTTCCAATCTCACCTCCGAACTGGAGAGTTGCTAACTCATCTCCGAACTGGAGAGTTCCCATCTCATCTCCGAACCGAGGAGTTCTAATCCAGCATCCGAACGATGCACTTCCGATCCGAGCAATAGGCTCATTCGCAACGAGCAATTAGCTCTAATGCATTCGTCTCTATCCATACTCCCATAGCGGAGTTCATTCGATACTTTATACTATTTCTAATTCTCATTGTAATCGCTAGTCAGTAACTTAGAATTTAGTCAAGTGTATCTAGTATAGTGAAATCATAGAATATAGTTTATTTTTACCAGATTCAAAGTATCTTTATTCGAGTTCAAATACAATTCCTTAATTCTAATCCACGGGTACGCTCGCGATTATTCTAATTCTATATCTCATCTACGATAGTCTTGAGGCTCGACGACTAGAGCGAACCAGCGCTTAGTTGCTCCATCCTCACTTCTACCGTGTACAGAATATCTTGCGCCCAGGTCGATCCCGGTAAGCTAGAGCGAACCAACGCTTAGCCGTGCCGTATTCAACCGAAGTTCAAGTATTCTCGATGAGCCTTGCACCTCCGACAAAGCGTACACGACGCGCGGGGAGGAGAGAGTTTATTCGTCGTCTCGCTCGGGAATACGTGGGTGATGCACCAGAATATTCAATTTCCTACGTTCGAGTCCTGGTTCCTGTGAAGGAGGTTTCCTTCGCCGCACGACCCGTACGAGTCGCCAATCGTCAGGGCCAAACGCCGATACCTGCCAGCCGGAGTCAACCCGCCTGGACGCTTATTCCCGTAGACGTACCTCCGTTCCGGCCGTACGCCGCCGCCATCCCGGTTGCGGATCCAAGGCGCTCCAGGTACCTGGAAAGAGAAATCAGACAGCGAAATCAAGCCTTCGCAAGGTAAGTTTAGTGTTAATTACCGTTTTATCGAGTCCGAAACGACAACGAACCCGGTCCGGACGCAATTCGCGTTATTTTCGGGAACGGTTACGACTTTGTGGCACCGTTGCGAGCGCAACCGCACCTCGGGACCTGACAATATCTCGTTTTAAGAAGCATTTGAACTCTATTGCTTCGATACGTAGACATCTGCAAACGCTATTTCCTTGCAAGGAGGTGTCGCATTTACATTCATTTGAAGTGTAGACGAGGAATACATAACACTTCGCAAATCATATTATATCTTACCATGAAACATAGAAATGAGGTGCGATATCGCTTTTTAAGAAGCATTAGAACACAATTGCTGCGATAGGTAGACATTTGCAAACGCTATTTCCTTGCAAGGAAGTGTCGCATTTACATTCACATGAAGTGTAGACGAGGAATGCATAACACTTCGCAAGTCATATTATATCTTACCATGAAACATAGAAATGAGATGCGATATCGCGTTTTAAGAATCATAAGAACTCTATTGCTACGATACGTAGACATCTGCAAACGCTATTTCCTTGCAAGGAGGTGTCGCATTTACATTCATTTGAAGTGTAGTCGAGGAATACATAACACTTCGCAAATCATATTATATCTTACCATGAAACATAGAAATGAGATGCGATATCGCGTTTTAAGAAGCATTAGAACACTATTGCTACGATAGATAGACATTCGAAATCGCTATTTCCTTGCAAGGAAGTGTCGCATTTACATTCATTTAAAGTGTAGACTAGGTATACATAACACTTCGCAAATCATAATATATCATACCATGAAACATAGAAATGAGATGTGTAACGTCAGGCGTACCGCCTGCCACCCTCCGGCGTCCACCTCATCATCCCCAGCATCCGTATCCGGAGCCCCTGCACACGGGCCACCCGCCGACTCGCCGTCCCTACAGAAGGAGACAAAGGTACGAGAGGGAAGAGGGATGCATCATGCCGCGCCCACGCGCAATCTCCACACACGAGGGGGAGGACTTCACCCCGCATTACGAGGGCGAGGAGCTCACCGACACGTACTGGGTCGAATCCCCAGCGATCACGAAGCCCTATACGTACTTCTCGTACATGTGGGACTAGAATAAGCACACTACTCATATATGTACATACACACCAACACACACCTAGATTTAAGTAAATATATGTATATATTTTATTCATGCACGGTTATGTTCCGTGCACTCGCGCGCACAATCGACGCTCGCGGCTCACGCTTAACGCGGGCCGCGCCCCACTCCGAACGGCCGCCCCACCACGAGGGCCGAGCGGCCGCCCTACTCCGACCGTCCGCCCCACCGCGAGGGCCCAGCGACTCGCGCGCCGCGCGACCCGAGGAGGTCGCGGACGCGAGATCCGAGAGTCAGTTCCAATCTCACCTCCGAACTGGAGAGTTGCTAACTCATCTCCGAACTGGAGAGTTCCCATCTCATCTCCGAACCGAGGAGTTCTAATCCAGCATCCGAACGATGCACTTCCGATCCGAGCAATAGGCTCATTCGCAACGAGCAATTAGCTCTAATGCATTCGTCTCTATCCATACTCCCATAGCGGAGTTCATTCGATACTTTATACTATTTCTAATTCTCATTGTAATCGCTAGTCAGTAACTTAGAATTTAGTCAAGTGTATCTAGTATAGTGAAATCATAGAATATAGTTTATTTTTACCAGATTCAAAGTATCTTTATTCGAGTTCAAATACAATTCCTTAATTCTAATCCACGGGTACGCTCGCGATTATTCTAATTCTATATCTCATCTACGATAGTCTTGAGGCTCGACGACTAGAGCGAACCAGCGCTTAGTTGCTCCATCCTCACTTCTACCGTGTACAGAATATCTTGCGCCCAGGTCGATCCCGGTAAGCTAGAGCGAACCAACGCTTAGCCGTGCCGTATTCAACCGAAGTTCAAGTATTCTCGATGAGCCTTGCACCTCCGACAAAGCGTACACGACGCGCGGGGAGGAGAGAGTTTATTCGTCGTCTCGCTCGGGAATACGTGGGTGATGCACCAGAATATTCAATTTCCTACGTTCGAGTCCTGGTTCCTGTGAAGGAGGTTTCCTTCGCCGCACGACCCGTACGAGTCGCCAATCGTCAGGACCAAACGCCGATACCTGCCAGCCGGAGTCAACCCGCCTGAACGCTCATTCCCGTAGACGTACCTCCGTTCCGGCCGTACGCCGCCGCCATCCCGGTTGCGGATCCAAGGCGCTCCAGGTACCTGGAAAGAGAAATCAGACAGCGGAATCAAGCCTTCGCAAGGTAAGTTTAGTGTTAATTACCGTTTTATCGAGTCCGAAACGTCAACGAACCCGGTCCGGACGCAATTCGCGTTATTTTCGGGAACGGTTACGACTTTGTGGCACCGTTGCGAGCGCAACCGCACCTCGGGACGTGACAATATCTCGTTTTAAGAAGCATTTGAACTCTATTGCTTCGATACGTAGACATCTGCAAACGCTATTTCCTTGCAAGGAAGTGTCGCATTTACATTCATTTGAAGTGTAGACGAGGAATACATAACACTTCGCAAATCATATTATATCTTACCATGAAACATAGAAATGAGGTGCGATATCGCTTTTTAAGAAGCATTAGAACACAATTGCTGCGATAGGTAGACATTTGCAAACGCTATTTCCTTGCAAGGAAGTGTCGCATTTACATTCACTTGAAGTGTAGACGAGGAATGCATAACACTTCGCAAGTCATATTATATCTTACCATGAAACATAGAAATGAGATGCGATATCGCGTTTTAAGAATCATAAGAACTCTATTGCTACGATACGTAGACATCTGCAAACGCTATTTCCTTGCAAGGAGGTGTCGCATTTACATTCATTTGAAGTGTAGTCGAGGAATACATAACACTTCGCAAATCATATTATATCTTACCATGAAACATAGAAATGAGATGCGATATCGCGTTTTAAGAATCATAAGAACTCTGTTGCTACGAAACGTCGACATCTGCAAACGCTATTTCCTTGCAAGGAAGTGTCGCATTTACATTCATTTGATGTGTAGACGAGGAATACATAGCACTTCGCAAATCATAATGTATCTTACCATGAAACATAGAAATGAGATGCGATATCGCGTTTTAAGAATCATAAGAACTCTATTGCTACGATACGTAGACATTTGCAAACGCTATTTCCTTGCAAGGAAGTGTCGCATTTACATTCATTTGAATCGTAGACGAGGAATGCATAACACTTCGCAAATCATATTATATCTTACCATGAAACATAGAAATGAGATGCGATATCGCGTTTTAAGAAGCATTAGAACACTATTGCTACGGTAGACAGACATTCGCAAACGCTATTTCCTTGCAAGGAAGTGTCGCATTTACATTCATTTGAAGTGTTGACGAGGTATACATGACACTTCGCAATTCATATTATATCTTACCATGAAACATAGATATGAGATGCGATATCGCGTTTTAAGAAGCATTAGAAATCTATTGCTACGATACGTAGACATCTGCAAACGCTATTTCCTAGCGAGGAAGTTTCGCATTCACATTCATTTGAAGTGTAGACGAGGAATACATAACACTTCGCAAATCATATTATATCTTACCATGAAACATAGAAATGAGATGCGATATCGCGTTTTAAGAATCATAAGAACTCTATTGCTACGATACGTAGACATCTGCAAACGCTATTTCCTTGCAAGTAAGTGTCGCATTTACATTCATTTGAAGTGTAGACGAGGAATACATGACACTTCGCAAATCATATTATATCTTACCATGAAACATAGAAATGAGATGCGATATCGCGTTTTAAGAAGCATTAGAACTCTACTGCTACGATACCTAGACATCTGCAGACGCTATTTCCTAGCAAGGGAGTGTCGCATTTACATTCATTTGAAGTGTAGACGAGGAATACATAACACTTCGCAAATCATATTATATCTTACCATGAAACATAGAAATGAGATGCGATATCGCGTTTTAAGAATCATAAGAACTCTATTGCTACGATACGTAGACATCTGCAAACGCTATTTCCTAGCGAGGAAGTGTCGCATTTACATTCATTTGAAGTGTAGACGAGGAATACATGATACTTCGCAAATCATACTATATCTTACCATGAAACATAGAAATGAGATGCGATATCGCGTTTTAAGAAGCATTAGAACTCTATTGCTACGATACCTAGACATCTGTAGACGCTATTTAGTAGCAAGGTAGTGTCGCATTTACATCCATTTGAAGTGTAGACGAGGAATACATGACACTTCGCAAATCATATTATATCTTACCATGAAACATAGAAATGAGACGCGATATCGCGTTTTAAGAAGCATTAGAACTCTATTGCTACGATACCTAGACATCTGCAGACGCTATTTCCTAGCAAGGAAGTGTCGCATTTACATTCATTTGAAGTGTAGACGAGGAATACATGACACTTCGCAAATCATATTATATCTTACCATGAAACAGAAATGAGATGCGATATCGCGTTTTAAGAATCATAAGAACTCTATTGCTTCGATACGTAGACATCTGCAAACGCTATTTCCTTGCATGGAAGTGTCGCATTTACATTCATTTGAAGTGTAGACGAGGAATACATAACACTTCGCAAATCATATTATATCTTACCATGAAACATAGAAATGAGATGCGATATCGCGTTTTAAGAATCATAAGAACTCTATTGCTAGGATACGTCGACATCTGCAAACGCTATTTCCTTGCAAGGAAGTGTCGCATTTTCATTCATTTGAACTGTAGACGAGGAATACATGACACTTCGCAAATCATATTATATCTTACCATGTAACATAGAAATGAGATGCGATATCGCGTTTTAAGAAGCATTAGAAATCTATTGCTACGATACGTAGACATCTGCAAACGCTATTTCCTTGCAAGTAAGTGTCGCATTTACATTCAATTGAAGTGTAGACGAGGAATACATAACACTTCGCAAATCATAATGTATGTTACCATGAAACACAGAAATGAGATGCGATATCGCGTTTTAATAAGCATTTGAACTCTATTGCTTCGATACGTAGACATCTGCAGACGCTATTTCCTAGCAAGGAAGTGTCGCATTTACATTCATTTGAATCGTAGACGAGGAATACATAACACTTCGCAAATCATATTATATCTTACCATGAAACATAGAAATGAGATGCGATATCGCGTTTTAAGAATCATAAGAACTCTATTGCTACGATACGTAGACATCTGCAAACGCTATTTCCTTGCAAGTAAGTGTCGCATTTACATTCATTTGAAGTGTAGACGAGGAATACATAACACTTCGCAAATCATAATGTATGTTACCATGAAACACAGAAATGAGATGCGATATCGCGTTTTAAGAAGCATTTGAACTCTATTACTTCGATACGTAGACATCTGCAAACGCTATTGCCTTGCAAGGAAGTGTCGCATTTACATTCATTTGAAGTGTAGACGAGGAATACATAACACTTCGCAAATCGTATTATATCTTACCATGAAACACAGACATGAGATGCAATATCGCGTTCTAAGAAGCATTAGAACACTATTGCTACGATAGGTAGACATTCGAAAACGCTATTTCCTTGTAAGGAAGTGTCGCATTCACATTCATTTGAAGTGTAGACGAGGAATACATAACACTTCGCAAATCATATTATATCTTACCATGAAACATAGAAATGAGATGCGATATCGCGTTTTAAGAATCATAAGAACTCTATTGCTACGATACGTAGACATCTGCAAACGCTATTTCCTAGCGAGGAAGTGTCGCATTTACATTCATTTGAAGTGTAGACGAGGAATACATGATACTTCGCAAATCATACTATATCTTACCATGAAACATAGAAATGAGATGCGATATCGCGTTTTAAGGAGCATTAGAACTCTATTGCTACGATACCTAGACATCTGTAGACGCTATTTCCTAGCAAGGTAGTGTCGCATTTACATCCATTTGAAGTGTAGACGAGGAATACATGACACTTCGCAAATCATATTATATCTTACCATGAAACATAGAAATGAGATGCGATATCGCGTTTTAAGAAGCATTAGAACTCTATTGCTACGATACCTAGACATCTGCAGACGCTATTTCCTAGCAAGGAAGTGTCGCATTTACATTCATTTGAAGTGTAGACGAGGAATACATGACACTTCGCAAATCATATTATGTCTTACCATGAAACATAGAAATGAGATGCGATATCGCGTTTTAAGAAGCATTAGAACTCTACTGCTACGATACCTAGACATCTGCAGACGCTATTTCCTAGCAAGGGAGTGTCGCATTTACATTCATTTGAAGTGTAGACGAGGAATACATGACACTTCGCAAATCATATTATATCTTACCATGAAACATAGAAATGAGATGCGATATCGCGTTTTAAGAAGCATTAGAACTATATTGCTACGATACCGACACATCTGCAGACACTATTTCCTAGCAAGGAAGTGTGGCATTTACATTCATTTGAAGTGTAGACGAGGAATACATGACACTTCACAAATCATATTATATCTTACCATGAAACATAGAAATGAGATGCGATATCGCGTTTTAAGAAGCATTAGAACACTATTGCTACGATAGATAGACATTCGCAAACGCTATTTCCTTGCAAGGAAGTGTCGCATTTACATTCATTTGATGTGTAGACGAGGAATACATAGCACTTCGCAAATCATAATGTATCTTACCATGAAACATAGAAATGAGATGCGATATCGCGTTTTAAGAATCATAAGAACTCTATTGCTACGATACGTAGACATTTGCAAACGCTATTTCCTTGCAAGGAAGTGTCGCATTTACATTCATTTGAATCGTAGACGAGGAATGCATAACACTTCGCAAATCATATTACATCTTACCATGAAACATAGAAATGAGATGCGATATCGCGTTTTAAGAAGCATTAGAACACTATTGCTACGGTAGACAGACATTCGCAAACGCTATTTCCTTGCAAGGAAGTGTCGCACTTACATTCATTTGAAGTGTTGACGAGGTATACATGACACTTCGCAATTCATATTATATCTTACCATGAAACATAGATATGAGATGCGATATCGAGTTTTAAGAAGCATTAGAAATCTATTGCTACGATACGTAGACATCTGCAAACGCTATTTCCTAGCGAGGAAGTTTCGCATTCACATTCATTTGAAGTGCAGACGAGGAATACATAACACTTCGCAAATCATATTATATCTTACCATGAAACATAGAAATGAGATGCGATATCGCGTTTTAAGAATCATAAGAACTCTATTGCTACGATACGTAGACATCTGCAAACGCTATTTCCTTGCAAGTAAGTGTCGCATTTACATTCAATTGAAGTGTAGACGAGGAATACATAACACTTCGCAAATCATAATGTATGTTACCATGAAACACAGAAATGAGATGCGATATCGCGTTTTAAGAAGCATTTGAACTCTATTGCTACGATAGGTAGACATTCGAAAACGCTATTTCCTTGTAAGGAAGTGTCGCATTCACATTCATTTGAAGTGTAGACGAGGAATACATAACACTTCGCAAATCATATTATATCTTACCATGAAACATAGAAATGAGATGCGATATCGCGTTTTAAGAATCATAAGAACTCTATTGCTACGATACGTAGACATCTGCAAACGCTATTTCCTAGCGAGGAAGTGTCGCATTTACATTCATTTGAAGTGTAGACGAGGAATACATGATACTTCGCAAATCATACTATATCTTACCATGAAACATAGAAATGAGATGCGATATCGCGTTTTAAGAAGCATTAGAACTCTATTGCTACGATACCTAGACATCTGTAGACGCTATTTCCTAGCAAGGTAGTGTCGCATTTACATCCATTTGAAGTGTAGACGAGGAATACATGACACTTCGCAAATCATATTATATCTTACCATGAAACATAGAAATGAGATGCGATATCGCGTTTTAAGAAGCATTAGAACTCTATTGCTACGATACCTAGACATCTGCAGACGCTATTTCCTAGCAAGGAAGTGTCGCATTTACATTCATTTGAAGTGTAGACGAGGAATACATGACACTTTGCAAATCATATTATATCTTACCATGAAACAGAAATGAGATGCGATATCGCGTTTTAAGAGTCATAAGAACTCTATTGCTTCGATACGTAGACATCTGCAAACGCTATTTCCTTGCATGGAAGTGTCGCATTTACATTCATTTGAAGTGTAGACGAGGAATACATAACACTTCGCAAATCATATTATATCTTACCATGAAACATAGAAATGAGATGCGATATCGCGTTTTAAGAATCATAAGAACTCTATTGCTAGGATACGTCGACAACTGCAAACGCTATTTCCTTGCAAGGAAGTGTCGCATTTTCATTCATTTGAACTGTAGACGAGGAATACATGACACTTCGCAAATCATATTATATCTTACCATGAAACATAGAAATGAGATGCGATATCGCGTTTTAAGAAGCATTAGAAATCTATTGCTACGATACGTAGACATCTGCAAACGCTATTTCCTTGCAAGTAAGTGTCGCATTTACATTCAATTGAAGTGTAGACGAGGAATACATAACACTTCGCAAATCATAATGTATGTTACCATGAAACACAGAAATGAGATGCGATATCGCGTTTTAAGAAGCATTTGAACTCTATTGCTTCGATACGTAGACATCTGCAGACGCTATTTCCTAGCAAGGAAGTGTCGCGTTTACATTCATTTGAATCGTAGACGAGGAATACATGATACTTCGCACATCATATTACATCTTACCATGAAACATAGAAATGAGATGCGATATCGCGTTTTAAGAATCATAAGAACTCTATTGCTAGGATACTTCGACATCTGCAAACGCTATTTCCTTGCAAGGAAGTGTCGCACTTACATTCATTTGAAGTGTTGACGAGGTATACATGACACTTCGCAATTCATATTATATCTTACCATGAAACATAGATATGAGATGCGATATCGAGTTTTAAGAAGCATTAGAAATCTATTGCTACGATACGTAGACATCTGCAAACGCTATTTCCTAGCGAGGAAGTTTCGCATTCACATTCATTTGAAGTGCAGACGAGGAATACATAACACTTCGCAAATCATATTATATCTTACCATGAAACATAGAAATGAGATGCGATATCGCGTTTTAAGAATCACAAGAACTCTTTTGCTACGATACGTAGACATCTGCAAACGCTATTTCCTTGCAAGTAAGTGTCGCATTTAAATTCAATTGAAGTGTAGACGAGGAATACATAACACTTCGCAAATCATAATGTATGTTACCGTGAAACACAGAAATGAGATGCGATATCGCGTTTTAAGAAGCATTTGAACTCTATTGCTACGATAGGTAGACATTCGAAAACGCTATTTCCTTGTAAGGAAGTATCGCATTCACATTCATTTGAAGTGTAGCCGGGGAATACATAACACTTCGCAAATCATATTATATCTTACCATGAAACATAGAAATGAGATGCGATATCGCGTTTTAAGAATCATAAGAACTCTATTGCTACGATACGTAGACATCTGCAAACGCTATTTCCTAGCGAGGAAGTGTCGCATTTACACCCATTTGAAGTGTAGACGAGGAATACATGACACTTCGCAAATCATATTATATCTTACTATGAAACATAGAAATGAGATGCGATATCGCGTTTTAAGAAGCATTAGAACTCTATTGCTACGATACCTAGACATCTGCAGACGCTATTTCCTAGCAAGGAAGTGTCGCATTTACATTCATTTGAAGTGTAGACGAGGAATACATGACACTTCGCAAATCATATTATATCTTACCATGAAACAGATATGAGATGCGATATCGCGTTTTAAGAATCATAAGAACTCTATTGCTTCGATACGTAGACATCTGCAAACGCTATTTCCTTGCATGGAAGTGTCGCATTTACATTCATTTGAAGTGTAGACGAGGAATACATAACACTTCGCAAATCATATTATATCTTACCATGAAACATAGAAATGAGATGCGATATCGCGTTTTAAGAATCATAAGAACTCTATTGCTAGGATACTTCGACATCTGCAAACGCTATTTCCTTGCAAGGAAGTGTCGCATTTTCATTCATTTGAACTGTAGACGAGGAATACATGACACTTCGCAAATCATATTATATCTTACCATGAAACATAGAAATGAGATGCGATATCGCGTTTTAAGAAGCATTAGAAATCTATTGCTACGATACGTAGACATCTGCAAACGCTATTTCCTTGCAAGTAAGTGTCGCATTTACATTCAATTGAAGTGTAGACGAGGAATACATAACACTTCGCAAATCATAATGTATGTTACCATGAAACACAGAAATGAGATGCGATATCGCGTTTTAAGAAGCATTTGAACTCTATTGCTTCGATACGTAGACATCTGCAGACGCTATTTCCTAGCAAGGAAGTGTCGCATTTACATTCATTTGAATCGTAGACGAGGAATACTTGATACTTCGCACATCATATTATATCTTACCATGAAACATAGAAATGAGATGCGATATCGCGTTTTAAGAAGCATTAGAACACTATTGCTACGATAGATAGACATTCGAAATCGCTATTTCCTTGCAAGGAAGTGTCGCATTTACATTCATTTGAAGTGTAGACTAGGTATACATAACACTTCGCAAATCATAATATATCTTACCATGAAACATAGAAATGAGATGCGATATCGCGTTTTAAGAAGCATTTGAACTCTATTACTTCGATACGTAGACATCTGCAAACGCTATTGCCTTGCAAGGAAGTGTCGCATTTACATTCATTTGAAGTGTAGACGAGGAATACATAACACTTCGCAAATCGTATTATATCTTACCATGAAACACAGACATGAGATGCGATATCGCGTTCTAAGAAGCATTAGAACACTATTGCTACGATAGGTAGACATTCGAAAACGCTATTTCCTTGCAAGGAAGTGTCGCATTCACATTCATTTGAAGTGTAGACGAGGAATACATAACACTTCGCAAATCATATTATATCTTACCATGAAACATAGAAATGAGATGCGATATCGCGTTTTAAGAATCATAAGAACTCTATTGCTACGATACGTAGACATCTGCAAACGCTATTTCCTAGCGAGGAAGTGTCGCATTTACATTCATTTGAAGTGTAGACGAGGAATACATGACACTTCGCAAATCATACTATATCTTACCATGAAACATAGAAATGAGATGCGATATCGCGTTTTAAGAAGCATTAGAACTCTATTGCTACGATACCTAGACATCTGTAGACGCTATTTCCTAGCAAGGTAGTGTCGCATTTACATCCATTTGAAGTGTAGACGAGGAATACATGACACTTCGCAAATCATATTATATCTTACCATGAAACATAGAAATGAGATGCGATATCGCGTTTTAAGAAGCATTTGAACTCTATTACTTCGATACGTAGACATCTGCAAACGCTATTGCCTTGCAAGGAAGTGTCGCATTTACATTCATTTGAAGTGTAGACGAGGAATACATAACACTTCGCAAATCGTATTATATCTTACCATGAAACACAGACATGAGATGCGATATCGCGTTCTAAGAAGCATTAGAACACTATTGCTACGATAGGTAGACATTCGAAAACGCTATTTCCTTGCAAGGAAGTGTCGCATTCACATTCATTTGAAGTGTAGACGAGGAATACATAACACTTCGCAAATCATATTATATCTTACCATGAAACATAGAAATGAGATGCGATATCGCGTTTTAAGAATCATAAGAACTCTATTGCTACGATACGTAGACATCTGCAAACGCTATTTCCTAGCGAGGAAGTGTCGCATTTACATTCATTTGAAGTGTAGACGAGGAATACATGACACTTCGCAAATCATACTATATCTTACCATGAAACATAGAAATGAGATGCGATATCGCGTTTTAAGAAGCATTAGAACTCTATTGCTACGATACCTAGACATCTGTAGACGCTATTTCCTAGCAAGGTAGTGTCGCATTTACATCCATTTGAAGTGTAGACGAGGAATACATGACACTTCGCAAATCATATTATATCTTACCATGAAACATAGAAATGAGATGCGATATCGCGTTTTAAGAAGCATTAGAACTCTTTTGCTACGATACGTAGACATCTGCAAACGCTATTTCCTTGCAAGTAAGTGTCGCATTTAAATTCAATTGAAGTGTAGACGAGGAATACATAACACTTCGCAAATCATAATGTATGTTACCGTGAAACACAGAAATGAGATGCGATATCGCGTTTTAAGAAGCATTTGAACTCTATTGCTACGATAGGTAGACATTCGAAAACGCTATTTCCTTGTAAGGAAGTATCGCATTCACATTCATTTGAAGTGTAGACGGGGAATACATAACACTTCGCAAATCATATTATATCTTACCATGAAACATAGAAATGAGATGCGATATCGCGTTTTAAGAATCATAAGAACTCTATTGCTACGATACGTAGACATCTGCAAACGCTATTTCCTAGCGAGGAAGTGTCGCATTTACACCCATTTGAAGTGTAGACGAGGAATACATGACACTTCGCAAATCATATTATATCTTACTATGAAACATAGAAATGAGATGCGATATCGCGTTTTAAGAAGCATTAGAACTCTATTGCTACGATACCTAGACATCTGCAGACGCTATTTCCTAGCAAGGAAGTGTCGCATTTACATTCATTTGAAGTGTAGACGAGGAATACATGACACTTCGCAAATCATATTATATCTTACCATGAAACAGATATGAGATGCGATATCGCGTTTTAAGAATCATAAGAACTCTATTGCTTCGATACGTAGACATCTGCAAACGCTATTTCCTTGCATGGAAGTGTCGCATTTACATTCATTTGAAGTGTAGACGAGGAATACATAACACTTCGCAAATCTTATTATATCTTACCATGAAACATAGAAATGAGATGCGATATCGCGTTTTAAGAATCATAAGAACTCTATTGCTAGGATACTTCGACATCTGCAAACGCTATTTCCTTGCAAGGAAGTGTCGCATTTTCATTCATTTGAACTGTAGACGAGGAATACATGACACTTCGCAAATCATATTATATCTTACCATGAAACATAGAAATGAGATGCGATATCGCGTTTTAAGAAGCATTAGAAATCTATTGCTACGATACGTAGACATCTGCAAACGCTATTTCCTTGCAAGTAAGTGTCGCATTTACATTCAATTGAAGTGTAGACGAGGAATACATAACACTTCGCAAATCATAATGTATGTTACCATGAAACACAGAAATGAGATGCGATATCGCGTTTTAAGAAGCATTTGAACTCTATTGCTTCGATACGTAGACATCTGCAGACGCTATTTCCTAGCAAGGAAGTGTCGCATTTACATTCATTTGAATCGTAGACGAGGAATACTTGATACTTCGCACATCATATTATATCTTACCATGAAACATAGAAATGAGATGCGATATCGCGTTTTAAGAAGCATTAGAACACTATTGCTACGATAGATAGACATTCGAAATCGCTATTTCCTTGCAAGGAAGTGTCGCATTTACATTCATTTGAAGTGTAGACTAGGTATACATAACACTTCGCAAATCATAATATATCTTACCATGAAACATAGAAATGAGATGCGATATCGCGTTTTAAGAAGCATTTGAACTCTATTACTTCGATACGTAGACATCTGCAAACGCTATTGCCTTGCAAGGAAGTGTCGCATTTACATTCATTTGAAGTGTAGACGAGGAATACATAACACTTCGCAAATCGTATTATATCTTACCATGAAACACAGACATGAGATGCGATATCGCGTTCTAAGAAGCATTAGAACACTATTGCTACGATAGGTAGACATTCGAAAACGCTATTTCCTTGCAAGGAAGTGTCGCATTCACATTCATTTGAAGTGTAGACGAGGAATACATAACACTTCGCAAATCATATTATATCTTACCATGAAACATAGAAATGAGATGCGATATCGCGTTTTAAGAATCATAAGAACTCTATTGCTACGATACGTAGACATCTGCAAACGCTATTTCCTAGCGAGGAAGTGTCGCATTTACATTCATTTGAAGTGTAGACGAGGAATACATGACACTTCGCAAATCATACTATATCTTACCATGAAACATAGAAATGAGATGCGATATCGCGTTTTAAGAAGCATTAGAACTCTATTGCTACGATACCTAGACATCTGTAGACGCTATTTCCTAGCAAGGTAGTGTCGCATTTACATCCATTTGAAGTGTAGACGAGGAATACATGACACTTCGCAAATCATATTATATCTTACCATGAAACATAGAAATGAGATGCGATATCGCGTTTTAAGAAGCATTAGAACTCTATTGCTACGATACCTAGACATCTGCAGACGCTATTTCCTAGCAAGGAAGTGTCGCATTTACATTCATTTGAAGTATAGACGAGGAATACATGACACTTCGCAAATCATATTATATCTTACCATGAAACATAGAAATGAGATGCGATATCGCGTTTTAAGAATCATAAGAACTCTATTGCTTCGATACGTAGACATCTGCAAACGCTATTTCCTTGCATGGAAGTGTCGCATTTACATTCATTTGAAGTGTAGACGAGGAATACATAACACTTCGCAAATCATATTATATCTTACCATGAAACATAGAAATGAGATGCGATATCGCGTTTTAAGAATCATAAGATCTCTATTGCTTCGATACGTAGACATTCGAAATCGCTATTCCCTTGCAAGGAAGTGTCGCATTTACATTCATTTGAAGTGTAGACTAGGTATACATAACACTTCGCAAATCATAATATATCTTACCATGAAACATAGAAATGAGATGCGATATCGCGTTTTAAGAAGCATTTGAACTCTATTACTTCGATACGTAGACATCTGCAAACGCTATTGCCTTGCAAGGAAGTGTCGCATTTACATTCATTTGAAGTGTAGACGAGGAATACATAACACTTCGCAAATCGTATTATATCTTACCATGAAACACAGACATGAGATGCGATATCGCGTTCTAAGAAGCATTAGAACACTATTGCTACGATAGGTAGACATTCGAAAACGCTATTTCCTTGCAAGGAAGTGTCGCATTCACATTCATTTGAAGTGTAGACGAGGAATACATGACACTTCGCAAATCATATTATATCTTACCATGAAACATAGAAATGAGATGCGACATCGCGTTTTAAGAATCATAAGAACTCTATTGCTACGATACGTAGACATTTGCAAACGCTATTTCCTAGCAAGGAAGTGTCGCATTTACATTCATTTGAAGTGTAGACGAGGAATACATGACACTTCGCAAATCATATTATATCTTACCATGAAACATAGAAATGAGATGCGATATCGCGTTTTAAGAATCATAAGAACTCTATTGCTTCGATACGTAGACATCTGCAAACGCTATTTCCTTGCATGGAAGTGTCGCATTTACATTCATTTGAAGTGTAGACGAGGAATACATAACACTTCGCAAATCATATTATATCTTACCATGAAACATAGAAATGAGATGCGATATCGCGTTTTAAGAATCATAAGAACTCTATTGCTAGGATACGTCGACATCTGCAAACGCTATTTCCTTGCAAGGAAGTGTCGCATTTTCATTCATTTGAACTGTAGACGAGGAATACATGACACTTCGCAAATCATATTATATCTTACCATGAAACATAGAAATGAGATGCGATATCGCGTTTTAAGAAGCATTAGAAATCTATTGCTACGATACGTAGACATCTGCAAACGCTATTTCCTTGCAAGGAAGTGTCGCATTGTCATTCATTTGAATCGTAGACGAGGAATGCATAACACTTCGCAAATCATATTATATCTTACCATGAAACATAGAAATGAGATGCGATATCGCGTTTTAAGAAGCATTAGAAATCTATTGCTACGATACGTAGACATCTGCAAACGCTATTTCCTTGCAAGGAAGTGTCACATTTACATTCATTTGAATCGTAGACGAGGAATGCATAACACTTCGCAAGTCATATTATATCTTACCATGAAACATAGAAATGAGATGCGATATCGCGTTTTAAGAAGCATTAGAACAATATTGCTACGATAGACAGACATTCGCAAACTCTATTTCCTTGCAAGGAAGTGTCGCATTTACATTCATTTGAAGTGTAGACGAGGTATACATGACACTTCGCTATTCATATTATATCTTACCATGAAACATAGAAATGTGATGCGATATCGCTTTTTAAGAATCATAAGATCTCTATTGCTTCGATACGTAGACATTCGAAATCGCTATTTCCTTGCAAGGAAGTGTCGCATTTACATTCATTTGAAGTGTAGACTAGGTATACATAACACTTCGCAAATCATAATATATCTTACCATGAAACATAGAAATGAGATGCGATATCGCGTTTTAAGAAGCATTTGAACTCTATTACTTCGATACGTAGACATCTGCAAACGCTATTGCCTTGCAAGGAAGTGTCGCATTTACATTCATTTGAAGTGTAGACGAGGAATACATAACACTTCGCAAATCGTATTATATCTTACCATGAAACACAGACATGAGATGCGATATCGCGTTCTAAGAAGCATTAGAACACTATTGCTACGATAGGTAGACATTCGAAAACGCTATTTCCTTGCAAGGAAGTGTCGCATTCACATTCATTTGAAGTGTAGACGAGGAATACATGATACTTCGCAAATCATATTATATCTTACCATGAAACATAGAAATGAGATGCGATATCGCGTTTTAAGAATCATAAGAACTCTATTGCTACGATACGTAGACATTTGCAAACGCTATTTCCTTGCAAGGAAGTGTCGCATTTACATTCATTTGAAGTGTAGACGAGGAATACATGACACTTCGCAAATCATATTATATCTTACCATGAAACATAGAAATGAGATGCGATATCGCGTTTTAAGAAGCATTAGAACACTATTGCTACGATAGATAGACATTCGAAATGGCTATTTCCTTGCAAGGAAGTGTCGCATTTACATTCATTTGAAGTGTAGACTCGGTATACATAACACTTCGCAAATCATAATATATATTACCATGAAACATAGAAATGAGATGCGATATCGCGTTTCAAGAAGCATTAGAACACTATTGCTACGATAGATAGACATTCGCAAACGCTATTTCCTTGCAAGGAAGTGTCGCATTTACATTCATTTGAAGTGTAGACGAGGAATACATAGCACTTCGCAAATCATAATGTATCTTACCATGAAACATAGAAATGAGATGCTATATCGCGTTTTAAGAAGCATAATAACTCTATTGCTACGATACCTACACATCTGCAAACGCTATTTCCTTGCAAGGAAGTGTCGCATTTTCATTCATTTGAACTGTAGACGAGGAATACATGACACTTCGCAAATCATATTGTATCTTACCATGAAACATAGAAATGAGATGCGATATCGCGTTTTAAGAAGCATTAGAAATCTATTGCTACGATACGTAGACATCTGCAAACGCTATTTCCTTGCAAGGAAGTGTCGCATTTACATTCATTTGAATCGTAGACGAGGAATGCATAACACTTCGCAAATCATATTATATCTTACCATGAAACATAGAAATGAGATGCGATATCGCGTTTTATGAAGCATTATAACTCTATTGCATCGATACCTACAAATCTGCAAATGCTATTTCTTTGCAAGGAAGTGTCGCATTTACATTCATTTGAAGTGTAGACGAGGAATACATAACACTTCGCAAATCATATTATATCCTACCATGAAACATAGAAATGAGATGCGATATCGCGTTTTAAGAAGCATTGGCACACTATTGCTACGATAGACAGACATTCGCAAACGCTATTTGCTTGCAGGGAAGTGTCGCATTTACATTCATTTGAAGTGTAGACGAGGAACATATAACACTTAGCAAATCATATTATATCTTACCATGAAACATAGAAATGAGATGCGATATCGCGTTTTAAGAAGCATAATAACTCTATTGCTACGATACCTACACATCTGCAAACGCTATTTCCTTGCAAGGAAGTGTCGCATTTTCATTCATTTGAACTGTAGACGAGGAATACATGACACTTCGCAAATCATATTATATCTTACCATGAAACATAGAAATGAGATGCGATATCGCGTTTTAAGAAGCATTAGAAATCTATTGCTACGATACGTAGACATCTGCAAACGCTATTTCCTTGCAAGGAAGTGTCGCATTTACATTCATTTGGATCGTAGACGAGGAATGCATAACACTTCGCAAATCATATTATATCTTACCATGAAACATAGAAATGAGATGCGATATCGCGTTTTATGAAGCATTATAACTCTATTGCATCGATACCTACACATCTGCAAACGCTATTTCTTTGCAAGGAAGAGTCGCATTTACATTCATTTGAAGTGTAGACGAGGAATACATAACACTTCGCAAATCATATTATATCTTACCATGAAACATAGAAATGAGATGCGATATCTCGTTTTAAGAAGCATTTGAACTCTATTGCTTCGATACGTAGACATCTACAAACGCTATTCCCTTGCAAGGAAGTGTCGCATTTACATTCATTTGAAGTGTAGACGAGGAATGCATGACACTTCGCAAATCATATTATATCTTACCATGAAACATAGAAATGAGATGCGATATCGCGTTTTAAGAATCATAAGAACTCTATTGCTTCGATACGTAGACATCTGCAAACGCTATTTCCTTGCATGGAAGTGTCGCATTTACATTCATTTGAAGTGTAGACGAGGAATACATAACACTTCGCAAATCATATTATTTCTTACCATGAAACATAGAAATGAGAAGCGATATCGCGTTTTAAGAATCATAGGAACTCTATTGCTACGATACGTCGACATCTGCAAACGCTATTTGCTTGCAAGGAAGTGTCGCATTTACATTCATTTGAAGTGTAGACTAGGTATACATAACACTTCGCAAATCATAATATATATTACCATGAAACATAGAAATGAGATGCGATATCGCGTTTTAAGAAGCATTAGAACACTATTGCTACGATAGATAGACATTCGCAAACGCTATTTCCTTGCAAGGAAGTGTCGCATTTACATTCATTTGAAGTGTAGACGAGGAATACATAACACTTCGCAAATCATATTATTTCTTACCATGAAACATAGAAATGAGAAGCGATATCGCGTTTTAAGAATCATAGGAACTCTATTGCTACGATACGTCGACATCTGCAAACGCTATTTGCTTGCAAGGAAGTGTCGCATTTACATTCATTTGAAGTGTAGACTAGGTATACATAACACTTCGCAAATCATAATATATATTACCATGAAACATAGAAATGAGATGCGATATCGCGTTTTAAGAAGCATTAGAACACTATTGCTACGATAGATAGACATTCGCAAACGCTATTTCCTTGCAAGGAAGTGTCGCATTTACATTCATTTGAAGTGTAGACGAGGAATACATAGCACTTCGCAAATCATAATGTATCTTACCATAAAACATAGAAATGAGATGCGATATCGCGTTTTAAGAAGCATAATAACTCTATTGCTACGATACCTACACATCTGCAAACGCTATTTCCTTGCAAGGAAGTGTCGCATTTTCATTCATTTGAACTGTAGACGAGGAATACATGATACTTCGCAAATCATATTGTATCTTACCATGAAACATAGAAATGAGATGCGATATCTCGTTTTAAGAAGCATTTGAACTCTATTGCTTCGATACGTAGACATCTGCAAACGCTATTCCCTTGCAAGGAAGTGTCGCATTTACATTCATTTGAAGTGTAGACGAGGAATACATGACACTTCGCAAATCATATTATATCTTACCATGAAACATAGAAATGAGATGCGATATCGCGTTTTAAGAAGCATTAGAACACTATTGCTACGATAGATAGACATTCGAAATCGCTATTTCCTTGCAAGGAAGTGTCGCATTTACATTCATTTGAAGTGTAGACTAGGTATACATAACACTTCGCAAATCATAATATATATTACCATGAAACATAGAAATGAGATGCGATATCGCGTTTTAAGAAGCATTTGAACTCTATTACTTCGATACGTAGACATCTGCAAACGCTATTGCCTTGCAAGGAAGTGTCGCATTTACATTCATTTGAAGTGTAGACGAGGAATACATGATACTTCGCAAATCATATTATATCTTACCATGAAACATAGAAATGAGATGCGATATCGCGTTTTAAGAAGCATTAGAACTCTATTGCTACGATACGTAGACATCTGCAAACGCTATTTCCTAGCGAGGAAGTGTCGCATTTACATTCATTTGAAGTGTAGATGAGGAATACATGATACTTCGCAAATCATATTATATCTTACCATGAAACATAGAAATGAGATGCGATATCGCGTTTTAAGAAGCATTAGAAATCTATTGCTACGATAAGTAGACATCTGCAAACGCTATTTCGTAGCGAGGCAGTGTCGTATTTACATTCATTTGAAGTGTAGACGAGGAATACATGATACTTCGCAAATCATATTATATCTTACCATGAAACATAGAAATGAGATGCGATATCGCGTTTTAAGAAGCATTAGAACTCTATTGCTACGATACCTGGACATCTGCAGTCGCTATTTCCTATCAGGGAAGTATGGCATTTTCATTCATTTGAAGTGTAGACGAGGAATACATGACACTTCGCAAATCATATTATATCTTACTATGAAACATAGAAATTTGATGCGATATCGTGTTTTAAGAAGCATTGGAAATCTATTGCTACGATACGTAGACATCTGCAAACGCTATTTCCTAGCGAGGAAGTGTCGCATTCACAATCATTTGAAGTGTAGACGATGAATACATAACACTTCGCAAATCATGTTATATCTTACCATGAAACATAGAAATGAGATGCGATATCGAATCATATGAACTCTATTGCTACGATATGTAGACATCTGCAATCGCTATTTCCTAGCGAGGAACTGTAGCATTTACATTCATTTGAAGTGTAGACGAGGAATACATGAAACTTCGCAAATCATATTATATTTTACCATGAAACATAGAAATGAGATGCGATATCGCGTTTTAAGAAGCATTAGAAATCTATTGCTACGATACGTAGACATCTGCAAACGCTATTTCCTAGCGAGGAAGTGTCGAATTTACATTCATTTGAAGTGTAAACGAGGAATACATAACATTTCGCAAATCATATTATATCCTACCATGAAACATAGAAATGAGATGCGATATCGCGTTTTAAGAAGCATTGGAACACTATTGCTACGATAGACAGACATTCGCAAACGCTATTTGCTTGCAAGGAAGTGTCGCATTTACATTCATTTGAAGTGTAGACGAGGAACATATAACACTTAGCAAATCATATTATATCTTACCATGAAACATAGAAATGAGATGCGATATCGCGTTTTAAGAAGCATAATAACTCTATTGCTATGATACCTACACATCTGCAAACGCTATTTCCTTGCAAGGAAGTGTCGCATTTTCATTCATTTGAACTGTAGACGAGGAATACATGACACTTCGCAAATCATATTATATCTTACCATGAAACATAGAAATGAGATGCGATATCGCGTTTTAAGAAGCATTAGAAATCTATTGCTACGATACGTAGACATCTGCAAACGCTATTTCCTTGCAAGGAAGTGTCGCATTTACATTCATTTGGATCGTAGACGAGGAATGCATAACACTTCGCAAATCATATTATATCTTACCATGAAACATAGAAATGAGATGCGATATCGCGTTTTATGAAGCATTATAACTCTATTGCATCGATACCTACACATCTGCAAACGCTATTTCTTTGCAAGGAAGAGTCGCATTTACATTCATTTGAAGTGTAGACGAGGAATACATAACACTTCGCAAATCATATTATATCTTACCATGAAACATAGAAATGAGATGCGATATCGCGTTTTAAGAAGCATAATAACTCTATAGCTACGATACCTACACATCTGCAAACGCTATTTCCTTGCAAGGAAGTGTCGCATTTTCATTCATTTGAACTGTAGACGAGGAATACATGACACTTCGCAAATCATATTATATCTTACCATGAAACATAGAAATGAGATGCGATATCGCGTTTTAAGAAGCATTAGAAATCTATTGCTATGATACGTAGACATCTGCAAACGCTATTTCCTTGCAAGGAAGTGTCGCATTTACATTCATTTGAATCGTAGACGAGGAATGCATAACACTTCGCAAATCATATTATATCTTACCATGAAACATAGAAATGAAATGCGATATCGCGTTCTAAGAAGCATTAGAACTCTACTGCTACGATACCTAGACATCTGCAGACGCTATTTCCTAGCAAGGGAGTGTCGCATTTACATTCATTTGAAGTCTAGACGAGGAATACATAACACTTCGCAAATCATATTATATCTTGCCATGAAACATAGAAATGAGATGCGATATCGCGTTTTAAGAAGCATTAGAACACTATTGCTACGATAGATAGACATTCGCAAACGCTATTTCCTTGCAAGGAAGTGTCGCATTTACATTCATTTGAATCGTAGACGAGGAATGCATAACACTTCGCAAATCATATTATATCTTACCATGAAACATAGAAATGTGATGCGATATCGCGTTTTAAGAAGCATTATAACTCTATTGCTACGATACCTACACATCTGCAAACGCTATTTCTTTGCAAGGAAGTGTCGCATTTACATTCATTTGAAGTGTAGACGAGGAATACATAACACTTCGCAAATCATATTATATCTTACCATGAAACATAGAAATGAGATGCGATATCTCGTTTTAAGAAGCATTTGAACTCTATTGCTTCGATACGTAGACATCTGCAAACGCTATTCCCTTGCAAGGAAGTGTCGCATTTACATTCATTTGAAGTGTAGACGAGGAATACATGACACTTCGCAAATCATATTATATCTTACCATGAAACATAGAAATGAGATGCGATATCGCGTTTTAAGAAGCATTAGAACACTATTGCTACGATAGATAGACATTCGAAATCGCTATTTCCTTGCAAGGAAGTGTCGCATTTACATTCATTTGAAGTGTAGACTAGGTATACATAACACTTCGCAAATCATAATATATATTACCATGAAACATAGAAATGAGATGCGATATCGCGTTTTAAGAAGCATTTGAACTCTATTACTTCGATACGTAGACATCTGCAAACGCTATTGCCTTGCAAGGAAGTGTCGCATTTACATTCATTTGAAGTGTAGACGAGGAATACATGATACTTCGCAAATCATATTATATCTTACCATGAAACATAGAAATGAGATGCGATATCGCGTTTTAAGAAGCATTAGAACTCTATTGCTACGATACGTAGACATCTGCAAACGCTATTTCCTAGCGAGGAAGTGTCGCATTTACATTCATTTGAAGTGTAGATGAGGAATACATGATACTTCGCAAATCATATTATATCTTACCATGAAACATAGAAATGAGATGCGATATCGCGTTTTAAGAAGCATTAGAAATCTATTGCTACGATAAGTAGACATCTGCAAACGCTATTTCCTAGCGAGGCAGTGTCGCATTTACATTCATTTGAAGTGTAGACGAGGAATACATGATACTTCGCAAATCATATTATATCTTACCATGAAACATAGAAATGAGATGCGATATCGCGTTTTAAGAAGCATTAGAACTCTATTGCTACGATACCTGGACATCTGCAGTCGCTATTTCCTATCAGGGAAGTATGGCATTTTCATTCATTTGAAGTGTAGACGAGGAATACATGACACTTCGCAAATCATATTATATCTTACTATGAAACATAGAAATTTGATGCGATATCGTGTTTTAAGAAGCATTGGAAATCTATTGCTACGATACGTAGACATCTGCAAACGCTATTTCCTAGCGAGGAAGTGTCGCATTCACAATCATTTGAAGTGTAGACGAGGAATACATAACACTTCGCAAATCATGTTATATCTTACCATGAAACATAGAAATGAGATGCGATATCGAATCATATGAACTCTATTGCTACGATATGTAGACATCTGCAATCGCTATTTCCTAGCGAGGAAGTGTCGCATTTACATTCATTTGAAGTGTAGACGAGGAATACATGAAACTTCGCAAATCATATTATATTTTACCATGAAACATAGAAATGAGATGCGATATCGCGTTTTAAGAAGCATTGGAAATCTATTGCTACGATACGTAGACATCTGCAAACGCTATTTCCTAGCAGAGAAGTGTGGCATTTACATTCATTTGAAGTGTAGACGAGGAATACATGACACTTCGCAAATCATATTATATCTTACCATGAAACATAGAAATGAGATGCGATATAGCGTTTTAAGAGGCATTGGAAATCTATTGCTGCGATACCTAGACATCTGCAGACGCTATTTCCTAGCAAGGTAGTGTTGCATTTACATTCATTTGAAGTGTAGACGAGGAATACATGATACTTCGCAAATCATATTATATCTTACCATGAAACATAGAAATGAGATGCGATATCGCGTTTTAAGAAGCATTAGAACTCTATTGCTACGATACGTAGACATCTGCAAACGCTATTTCCTAGCGAGGAAGTTTCGCATTTACATTCATTTGAAGTGTAGACGAGGAATACATAACACTTCGCATCATATCACATCATAACATAAATCATATTATATCTTACCATGAAACATAGAAATGAGATGCGATATCGCGTTTTAAGAAGCATAATAACTCTATTGCTACGATACCCACACATCTGCAAACGCTATTTGCTTGCAAGGAAGTGTCGCATTTTCATTCATTTGAACTGTAGACGAGGAATACATGACACTTCGCAAATCATATTATATCTTACCATGAAACATAGAAATGAGATGCGATATCGCGTTTTAAGAAGCATTAGAAATCTATTGCTACGATACGTAGACATCTGCAAACGCTATTTCCTTGCAAGGAAGTGTCGCATTTACATTCATTTGGATCGTAGACGAGGAATGCATAACACTTCGCAAATCATATTATATCTTACCATGAAACATAGAAATGAGATGCGATATCGCGTTTTATGAAGCATTATAACACTATTGCTTCGATACGTAGACATCTGCAACAGCTATTTCCTTGCATGGAAGTGTCGCATTTACATTCATTTGAAGTGTAGACGAGGAATACATGATACTTCGCAAATCATATTATATCTTACCATGAAACATAGAAATGAGATGCGATATCGCGTTTTAAGAAGCATTAGAACTCTATTGCTACGATACGTAGACATCTGCAAACGCTATTGCCTTGCAAGGAAGTGTCGCATTTACATTCATTTGAAGTGTAGACGAGGAATACATGATACTTCGCAAATCATATTATATCTTACCATGAAACATAGAAATGAGATGCGATATCGCGTTTTAAGAAGCATTAGAACTCTATTGCTACGATACGTAGACATCTGCAAACGCTATTTCCTAGCGAGGAAGTGTCGCATTTACATTCATTTGAAGTGTAGACGAGGAATACATGATACTTCGCAAATCATATTATATCTTACCATGAATCATAGGAATGAGATGCGATATCGCGTTTTAAGAAGCATTAGAACTCTATTGCTACGATACCTGGAAATCTGCAGACGCTATTTCCTAGCAGGGAAGTGTGGCATTTACATTCATTTGAAGTGTAGACGAGGAATACATGACACTTCGCAAATCATATTATATCTTACCATGAAACATAGAAATGAGATGCGATATAGCGTTTTAAGAGGCATTGGAAATCTATTGCTGCGATACCTAGACATCTGCAGACGCTATTTCCTAGCAAGGTAGTGTCGCATTTACATTCATTTGAAGTGTAGACGAGGAATACATGACACTTCGCAAATCATATTATATTTTACCATGAAACATAGAAATGAGATGCGATATCGCGTTTTAAGAAGCATTAGAACTCTATTGCTACGATACCTGGACATCTGCAGTCGCTATTTCCTATCAGGGAAGTATGGCATTTTCATTCATTTGAAGTGTAGACGAGGAATACATGACACTTCGCAAATCATATTATATCTTACTATGAAACATAGAAATTTGATGCGATATCGTGTTTTAAGAAGCATTGGAAATCTATTGCTACGATACGTAGACATCTGCAAACGCTATTTCCTAGCGAGGAAGTGTCGCATTCACAATCATTTGAAGTGTAGACGAGGAATACATAACACTTCGCAAATCATGTTATATCTTACCATGAAACATAGAAATGAGATGCGATATCGAATCATATGAACTCTATTGCTACGATATGTAGACATCTGCAACCGCTATTTCCTAGCGAGGAAGTGTCGCATTTACATTCATTTGAAGTGTAGACGAGGAATACATGAATATTCGCAAATCATATTATATTTTACCATGAAACATAGAAATGAGATGCGATATCGCGTTTTAAGAAGCATTAGAAATCTATTGCTACGATACGTAGACATCTGCAAACGCTATTTCCTAGCGAGGAAGTGTCGCATTTACATTCATTTGAAGTGTAAACGAGGAATACATGATACTTCGCAAATCATATTATATCTTACCATGAATCATAGGAATGAGATGCGATATCGCGTTTTAAGAAGCATTAGAACTCTATTGCTACGATACCTGGAAATCTGCAGACGCTATTTCCTAGCAGGGAAGTGTGGCATTTACATTCATTTGAAGTGTAGACGAGGAATACATGACACTTCGCAAATCATATTATATCTTACCATGAAACATAGAAATGAGATGCGATATAGCGTTTTAAGAGGCATTGGAAATCTATTGCTGCGATACCTAGACATCTGCAGACGCTATTTCCTAGCAAGGTAGTGTCGCATTTACATTCATTTGAAGTGTAGACGAGGAATACATGACACTTCGCAAATCATATTATATTTTACCATGAAACATAGAAATGAGATGCGATATCGCGTTTTAAGAAGCATTAGAAATCTATTGCTACGATACGTAGACATCTGCAAGCGCTATTTCCTAGCGAGGAAGTGTCGCATTTACATTCATTTGAAGTGTAGACGAGGAATACATGATACTTCGCAAATCATATTATATCTTACCATGAAACATAGAAATGAGATGCGATATCGCGTTTTAAGAAGCA
This sequence comes from Xylocopa sonorina, assembly GCF_050948175.1. Lineage (NCBI taxonomy): Eukaryota > Metazoa > Arthropoda > Insecta > Hymenoptera > Apidae > Xylocopa > Xylocopa sonorina. Next base: position 48,567 of record NW_027490337.1, read on the forward strand.
TTAGAACTCTATTGCTACGATACCTGGACATCTGCAGACGCTATTTCCTAGCAGGGAAGTGTGGCATTTACATTCATTTGAAGTGTAGACGAGGAATACATGACACTTCGCAAATCATATTATATCTTACCATGAAACATAGAAATGAGATGCGATATAGCGTTTTAAGAGGCATTGGAAATCTATTGCTACGATACGTAGACAACTGCAAACGCTATTTCCTTGCAAGGAAGTGTCGCATTCACATTCATTTGAAGTGTAGACGAGGAATACATAACACTTCGTAAATCATATTATATCTTACCATGAAACATAGAAATGAGATGCGATATCGCGTTTTAAGAAGCATTAGAACTCTATTGCTGCGATACCTAGACATCTGCAGACGCTATTTCCTAGCAAGGTAGTGTCGCATTTACATTCATTTGAAGTGTAGACGAGGAATACATGATACTTCGCAAATCATATTATATCTTACCATGAAACATAGAAATGAGATGCGATATCTCGTTTTAAGAAGCATTTGAACAATATTGCTTCGATACGTAGACATCTGCAAACGCTATTCCCTTGCAAGGAAGTGTCGCATTTACATTCATTTGAAGTGTAGACGAGGAATACATGATACTTCGCAAATCATATTATACCTTACCATGAAACATAGAAATGAGATGCGATATCGCGTTTTAAGAAGCATTAGAAATCTATTGCTACGATAAGTAGACATCTGCAAACGCTATTTCCTAGCGAGGAAGTGTCGCATTTACATTCATTTGAAGTGTAGACGAGGAATACATGATACTTCGCAAATCATATTATATCTTACCATGAAACATAGAAATGAGATGCGATATCGCGTTTTAAGAAGCATTAGAACTCTATTGCTACGATACCTGGACATCTGCAGTCGCTATTTCCTATCAGGGAAGTATGGCATTTTCATTCATTTGAAGTGTAGACGAGGAATACATGACACTTCGCAAATCATATTATATCTTACTATGAAACATAGAAATTTGATGCGATATCGTGTTTTAAGAAGCATTGGAAATCTATTGCTACGATACGTAGACATCTGCAAACGCTATTTCCTAGCGAGGAAGTGTCGCATTCACAATCATTTGAAGTGTAGACGAGGAATACATAACACTTCGCAAATCATGTTATATCTTACCATGAAACATAGAAATGAGATGCGATATCGAATCATATGAACTCTATTGCTACGATATGTAGACATCTGCAACCGCTATTTCCTAGCGAGGAAGTGTCGCATTTACATTCATTTGAAGTGTAGACGAGGAATACATGAATATTCGCAAATCATATTATATTTTACCATGAAACATAGAAATGAGATGCGATATCGCGTTTTAAGAAGCATTAGAAATCTATTGCTACGATACGTAGACATCTGCAAGCGCTATTTCCTAGCGAGGAAGTGTCGCATTTACATTCATTTGAAGTGTAGACGAGGAATACATGATACTTTGCAAATCATATTATATCTTACCATGAAACATAGAAATGAGATGCGATATCGCGTTTTAAGAAGCATTAGAACTCTATTGCTACGATACCTGGACATCTGCAGACGCTATTTCCTAGCAGGGAAGTGTGGCATTTACATTCATTTGAAGTGTAGACGAGGAATACATGACACTTCGCAAATCATATTATATCTTACCATGAAACATAGAAATGAGATGCGATATAGCGTTTTAAGAGGCATTGGTAATCTATTGCTACGATACGTAGACACCTGCAAACGCTATTTCCTAGCGAGGAAGTGTCGCATTCACATTCATTTGAAGTGTAGACGAGGAATACATAACACTTCGTAAATCATATTATATCTTACCATGAAACATAGAAATGAGATGCGATATCGCGTTTTAAGAAGCATTAGAACACTATTGCTGCGATAACTAGACATCTGCAGACGCTATTTCCTAGCAAGGTAGTGTCGCATTTACATTCATTTGAAGTGTAGACGAGGAATACATGATACCTCGCAAATCATATTATATCTTACCATGAAACATAGAAATGAGATGCGATATCGCGTTTTAAGAAGCATTTGAACTCTATTGCTTCGATACGTAGACATCTGCAAACGCTATTCCCTTGCAAGGAAGTGTCGCATTTACATTCATTTGAAGTGTAGACGAGGAATACATGATACTTCGCAAATCATATTATATCTTACCATGAAACATAGAAATGAGATGCGATATCGCGTTTTAAGAAGCATTAGAACTCTATTGCTACGATACGTAGACATCTGCAAACGCTATTTCCTAGCAAGGAAGTGTCGCATTTACATTCATTTGAAGTGTAGACGAGGAATACATGACACTTCGCAATTCATATTATATCTTACCATGAAACATAGAAATGAGATGCGATATCGCGTTTTAAGAATCATATGAACTCTATTGCTACGATAGGTAGACATTCGAAAACGCTATTTCCTTGCAAGGAAGTGTCGCATTCACATTCATTTGAAGTGTAGACGAGAAATACATGACACTTCGCAAATCATATTATATCTTACCATGAAACATAGAAATGAGATGCGATATCGCGTTTTAAGATGCATTAGAACTCTATTGCTACGATACCTGGACATCTGCAGACGCTATTTCCTAGCAGGGAAGTGTGGCATTTACATTCATTTGAAGTGTAGACGAGGAATACATAACACTTCGCAAATCATATTATATCTTACCATGAAACATAGAAATGAGATGCGATATAGCGTTTTAAGAGGCATTGGAAATCTATTGCTACGATACGTAGACAACTGCAAACGCTATTTCCTTGCAAGGAAGTGTCGCATTCACATTCATTTGAAGTGTAGACGAGGAATACATAACACTTCGTAAATCATATTATATCTTACCATGAAACATAGAAATGAGATGCGATATCGCGTTTTAAGAAGCATTAGAACTCTATTGCTGCGATACCTAGACATCTGCAGACGCTATTTCCTAGCAAGGTAGTGTCGCATTTACATTCATTTGAAGTGTAGACGAGGAATACATGATACTTCGCAAATCATATTATATCTTACCATGAAACATAGAAATGAGATGCGATATCTCGTTTTAAGAAGCATTTGAACTCTATTGCTTCGATACGTAGACATCTGCAAACGCTATTCCCTTGCAAGGAAGTGTCGCATTTACATTCATTTGAAGTGTAGACGAGGAATACATGATACTTCGCAAATCATATTATATCTTACCATGAAACATAGAAATGAGATGCGATATCGCGTTTTAAGAAGCATTAGAACTCTATTGCTACGATACCTGGACATCTGCAGACGCTATTTCCTAGCAGGGAAGTGTGGCATTTACATTCATTTGAAGTGTAGACGAGGAATACATAACACTTCGCAAATCATATTATATCTTACCATGAAACATAGAAATGAGATGCGATATAGCGTTTTAAGAGGCATTGGAAATCTATTGCTACGATACGTAGACAACTGCAAACGCTATTTCCTTGCAAGGAAGTGTCGCATTCACATTCATTTGAAGTGTAGACGAGGAATACATAACACTTCGTAAATCATATTATATCTTACCATGAAACATAGAAATGAGATGCGATATCGCGTTTTAAGAAGCATTAGAACTCTATTGCTGCGATACCTAGACATCTGCAGACGCCATTTCCTAGCAAGGTAGTGTCGCATTTACATTCATTTGAAGTGTAGACGAGGAATACATGATACTTCGCAAATCATATTATATCTTACCATGAAACATAGAAATGAGATGCGATATCTCGTTTTAAGAAGCATTTGAACAATATTGCTTCGATACGTAGACATCTGCAAACGCTATTCCCTTGCAAGGAAGTGTCGCATTTACATTCATTTGAAGTGTAGACGAGGAATACATGATACTTCGCAAATCATATTATACCTTACCATGAAACATAGAAATGAGATGCGATATCGCGTTTTAAGAAGCATTAGAAATCTATTGCTACGATAAGTAGACATCTGCAAACGCTATTTCCTAGCGAGGAAGTGTCGCATTTACATTCATTTGAAGTGTAGACGAGGAATACATGATACTTCGCAAATCATATTATATCTTACCATGAAACATAGAAATGAGATGCGATATCGCGTTTTAAGAAGCATTAGAACTCTATTGCTACGATACCTGGACATCTGCAGTCGCTATTTCCTATCAGGGAAGTATGGCATTTTCATTCATTTGAAGTGTAGACGAGGAATACATGACACTTCGCAAATCATATTTTATCTTACTATGAAACATAGAAATTTGATGCGATATCGTGTTTTAAGAAGCATTGGAAATCTATTGCTACGATACGTAGACATCTGCAAACGCTATTTCCTAGCGAGGAAGTGTCGCATTCACAATCATTTGAAGTGTAGACGAGGAATACATAACACTTCGCAAATCATGTTATATCTTACCATGAAACATAGAAATGAGATGCGATATCGAATCATATGAACTCTATTGCTACGATACGTAGACATCTGCAAACGCTATTTCCTAGCGAGGAAGTTTCGCATTTACATTCATTTGAAGTGTAGACGCGGAATAAATAACACTTCGCATCATATCACATCATATCATAAATCATATTATATCTTACCATGAAACATAGAAATGAGATGCGATATCGCGTTTTAAGAAGCAATAGAACTCTATTGCTACGATAGGTAGACATCTGCAAACGCTATTTGCTTGCAAGGAAGTGTCGCATTTACATTCATTTGAAGTGTAGACGAGGAATACATAACACTTCGCAAATCATATTATATCTTACCATGAAATATAGAGGTGAGATGCGATATCGCGTTTTAAGAAGCATTAGAACTCTATTGCTGCGATACCTAGACATCTGCAGACGCTATTTCCTAGCAAGGTAGTGTCGCATTTACATTCATTTGAAGTGTAGACGAGGAATACATGATACTTCGCAAATCATATTATATCTTACCATGAAACATAGAAATGAGATGCGATATCTCGTTTTAAGAAGCATTTGAACTCTATTGCTTCGATACGTAGACATCTGCAAACGCTATTCCCTTGCAAGGAAGTGTCGCATTTACATTCATTTGAAGTGTAGACGAGGAATACATGATACTTCGCAAATCATATTATATCTTACCATGAAACATAGAGGTGAGATGCGATATCGCGTTTTAAGAAGCATTAGAAATCTATTGCTACGATAAGTAGACATCTGCAAACGCTATTTCCTAGCGAGGAAGTGTCGCATTTACATTCATTTGAAGTGTAGACGAGGAATACATGATACTTCGCAAATCATATTATATCTTACCATGAAACATAGAAATGAGATGCGATATCGCGTTTTAAGAAGCATTAGAACTCTATTGCTGCGATACCTAGACATCTGCAGACGCTATTTCCTAGCAAGGTAGTGTCGCATTTACATTCATTTGAAGTGTAGACGAGGAATACATGATACTTCGCAAATCATATTATATCTTACCATGAAACATAGAAATGAGATGCGATATCTCGTTTTAAGAAGCATTTGAACAATATTGCTTCGATACGTAGACATCTGCAAACGCTATTCCCTTGCAAGGAAGTGTCGCATTTACATTCATTTGAAGTGTAGACGAGGAATACATGATACTTCGCAAATCATATTATACCTTACCATGAAACATAGAAATGAGATGCGATATCGCGTTTTAAGAAGCATTAGAACTCTATTGCTACGATAAGTAGACATCTGCAAACGCTATTTCCTAGCGAGGAAGTGTCGCATTTACATTCATTTGAAGTGTAGACGAGGAATACATGATACTTCGCAAATCATATTATATCTTACCATGAAACATAGAAATGAGATGCGATATCGCGTTTTAAGAAGCATTAGAACTCTATTGCTACGATACCTGGACATCTGCAGTCGCTATTTCCTATCAGGGAAGTATGGCATTTTCATTCATTTGAAGTGTAGACGAGGAATACATGACACTTCGCAAATCATATTTTATCTTACTATGAAACATAGAAATTTGATGCGATATCGTGTTTTAAGAAGCATTGGAAATCTATTGCTACGATACGTAGACATCTGCAAACGCTATTTCCTAGCGAGGAAGTGTCGCATTCACAATCATTTGAAGTGTAGACGAGGAATACATAACACTTCGCAAATCATGTTATATCTTACCATGAAACATAGAAATGAGATGCGATATCGAATCATATGAACTCTATTGCTACGATATGTAGACATCTGCAACCGCTATTTCTTGGCGAGGAAGTGTCGCATTTACATTCATTTGAAGTGTAGACGAGGAATACATGAATATTCGCAAATCATATTATATTTTACCATGAAACATAGAAATGAGATGCGATATCGCGTTTTAAGAAGCATTAGAAATCTATTGCTACGATACGTAGACATCTGCAAACGCTATTTCCTAGCGAGGAAGTGTCGCATTTACATTCATTTGAAGTGTAAACGAGGAATACATGATACTTCGCAAATCATATTATATCTTACCATGAAACATAGGAATGAGATGCGATATCGCGTTTTAAGAAGCATTAGAACTCTATTGCTACGATACCTGGAAATCTGCAGACGCTATTTCCTAGCAGGGAAGTGTGGCATTTACATTCATTTGAAGTGTAGACGAGGAATACATGACACTTCGCAAATCATATTATATCTTACCATGAAACATAGAAATGAGATGCGATATAGCGTTTTAAGAGGCATTGGAAATCTATTGCTGCGATACCTAGACACCTGCAAACGCTATTTCCTAGCGAGGAAGTGTCGCATTCACATTCATTTGAAGTGTAGACGAGGAATACATAACACTTCGTAAATCATATTATATCTTACCATGAAACATAGAAATGAGATGCGATATCGCGTTTTAAGAAGCATTAGAACTCTATTGCTGCGATAACTAGACATCTGCAGACGCTATTTCCTAGCAAGGTAGTGTCGCATTTACATTCATTTGAAGTGTAGACGAGGAATACATGATACCTCGCAAATCATATTATATCTTACCATGAAACATAGAAATGAGATGCGATATCGCGTTTTAAGAAGCATTAGAACTCTATTGCTACGATACGTAGACATCTGCAAACGCTATTTCCTAGCAAGGAAGTGTCGCATTTACATTCATTTGAAGTGTAGACGAGGAATACATGACACTTCGCAATTCATATTATATCATACCATGAAACATAGAAATGAGATGCGATATCGCGTTTTAAGAATCATAAGAACTCTATTGCTACGATAGGTAGACATTCGAAAACGCTATTTCCTTGCAAGGAAGTGTCGCATTCACATTCATTTGAAGTGTAGACGAGGAATAAATAACACTTCGCATCATATCACATCATATCATAAATCATATTATATCTTACCATGAAACATAGAAATGAGATGCGATATCGCGTTTTAAGAAGCAATAGAACTCTATTGCTACGATAGGTAGACATCTGCAAACGCTATTTGCTTGCAAGGAAGTGTCGCATTTACATTCATTTGAAGTGTAGACGAGGAATACATAACACTTCGCAAATCATATTATATCTTACCATGAAATATAGAGGTGAGATGCGATATCGCGTTTTAAGAAGCATTAGAACTCTATTGCTACGTTACCTAGACATCTGCAGACGCTATTTCCTAGCAAGGAAGTGTCGCATTTACATTCATTTGAAGTGTAGACGAGGAATACATGACACTTCGCAAATCATGTTATATCTAACCATGAAACATAGAAATGAGATGCCATATCGAATCATATGAACTCTATTGCTACGATGCGTAGACATCTGCAAACGCTATTTCCTAGCGAGAAAGTGTCTCATTCACATTCATTTGAAGTGTAGACGAGGAATACATAACACTTCGCAAATCATATTATATCTTACCATGAAACATAGGAATGAGATGCGATATCGCGCTCTAAGAAGCATTAGAACACTACTGCTACGATAGGTAGACATTTGCAAACGCTATTTCCTTGCAAGGAAGTGTCGCATTTACATTCAATTGAAATGTAGACGAGGAATACATAACACTTCGCAAATCATATTATATCTTACCATGAATCATAGAAATGAAATGCGATATCGCGTTTTAAGAAGGATTAGAACTCTATTGCTACGATACCTAGACACCTGCAGACGCTATTTCCTAGCAAGGAAGTGCAGCATTTACATTCATTTGAAGTGTAGACGAGGAATACATGACACTTCGCAAATCATATTATATCTTACCATGAAACATAGAAATGAGATGCGATATCGCGTTTTAAGAAGCACTAGAAAGCTATTTCTACGATACGTAGACATCTGCAAACGCTATTTCCTTGCGAGGAAGTATCGCATTTACATTCATTTGAAGTGTAGACGAGGAATACATAACACTTCGCAAATCATATTATATCTTACCATGAAATATAGAGGTGAGATGCGATATCGCGTTTTAAGAAGCATTAGAACTCTATTGCTACGTTACCTAGACATCTGCAGACGCTATTTCCTAGCAAGGAAGTGTCCCATTTACATTCATTTGAAGTGTAGACGAGGAATACATGACACTTCGCAAATCATGTTATATCTTACCATGAAACATAGAAATGAGATGCGATATCGAATCATATGAACTCTATTGCTACGATGCGTAGACATCTGCAAACGCTATTTCCTAGCGAGAAAGTGTCGCATTTACATTCATTTGAAGTGTAGACTAGGATACATAACACTTCGCAAATCATGTTATATCTTACCATGAAACATAGAAATGAGATGCGATATCGAATCATATGAACTCTATTGCTACGATACGTAGACATCTGCAATCGCTATTTCCTTGCAAGGAAGTGTCGCATTTACTTTCATTTGAATCGTAGACGAGGAATGCATAACACTTCGCAATGAAAATTACATCTTACCATGAAACATAGGAATGAGATGCGATATCGCGCTTAAGAAGCATTAGAAATCTATTGCTGCGATACGTAGACATCTGCAAACGCTATTTCCTTGCAAGGAAGTGTCGTATTTACATTCATTTGAATCGTAGACGAGGAATGCATAACACTTCGCAATGATATTATATCTTATCATGAAACATAGGTATGAGATGCAATATCTCGTTTTAAGAAGCATTTGAACTCTATTGCTTCGATACGTAGAAATCTGCAAACGCTATTTTCTTGCAAGGTAGTGTCGCATTTACATTCATTTGAAGTGTAGACGAGGAATACATGACACTTCGCAAATCATATTATATCTTACCATGAAACATAGAAATGAGATGCGATATCGCGTTTTAAGAATCATAAGCACTCATATTGCTACGATACGTAGACATCTGCAAAAGCTATTTCCTTGTAAGGAAGTGTCGGATTTACATTCATTTGAAGTGTAGACGAGGAATACATGACACTTCGCAAATCATATTATATCTTACCATGAAACATAGAAATGAATGCGATATCGCGTTTTAAGAATCACAAAAACTCTATTGCTACGATACGTAGACATCTGCAAACGCTATCTCCTTGCAAGGAAGTGTCGCATTTACATTCATTTGAAGTGTAGACGAGGAATACATAACACTTCGCAAATCATATTATATCTTACCATGAAACATAGAAATGAGATAAGACATCGCGTTCTAAGAAGCATTAGAACACTACTGCTACGATAGGTACACATTTGTAAACGCTATTTCCTTGCAAGGAAGTGTCGCATTTACATTCATTTGAAGTGTAGACGAGGGATACATAACACTTCGCAAATCATATTATATCTTAACATGAAACAAAGAAATGAGATGCGATATCGCGTTTAAGAAGCATTAGAACTCTATTGCTACGATACCTAGACTTCTGCAGACGCTATTTCCTTGCAAGGAAGTGTCGCATTTACATTCATTTGAATCGTAGACGAGGAATGCATAACACTTCGCAATGAATATTACATCTTACCATGAAACATAGAAATGAGATGCGATATCGCGCATTAAGGAGCATTAGAAATCTATTGCTAGGATTCGTAGACATCTGCAAGCGCTATTTCCTAGCGAGGAAGTGTCGCATTTACATTCATTTGAATTGTAGACGAGGAATACATGACACTTCGCAAATCGTATTATATCTTACCATGAAACATAGAAATGAGATGCGATGTCACGTTTTAAGAAGCATTAGAAATCTATTGCTACGATACGTAGACATCTGCAAACGCTATTTCCTAGCGAGAAAGTGTCGCATTCACATTCATTTGAAGTGTAGACGAGGAATACATAACACTTCGCAAATCATATTATATCTTACCATGAAACATAGGAATGATATGCGATATCGCGTTCTAAGAAGCATTAGAAATCTATTGCTACGATAGGTAGACATCTGCAAACGCTATTTCCTTACAAGGAAGTGTCGCATTTACATTCATTTGAAGTGAGACGAGGAATACATAACACTTCGCAAATCATATTATATCTTACCATGAAATATAGAAATGAGATGCGATATCGCGTTTTAAGAAGCATTAGAAATCTATTGCTACGATACGTAGACATCTGCAAACGCTATTTCCTAGCGAGAAAGTGTCGCATTCACATTCATTTGAAGTGTAGACGAGGAATACATAACACTTCGCAAATCATATTATATCTTACCATGAAACATAGGAATGAGATGCGATATCGCGTTTTAAGAAGCATTAGAACTCTATTGCTACGATACCTGGAAATCTGCAGACGCTATTTCCTAGCAGGGAAGTGTGGCATTTACATTCATTTGAAGTGTAGACGAGGAATACATGACACTTCGCAAATCATATTATATCTTACCATGAAACATAGAAATGAGATGCGATATAGCGTTTTAAGAGGCATTGGAAATCTATTGCTGCGATACCTAGACATCTGCAGACGCTATTTCCTAGCAAGGTAGTGTCGCATTTACATTCATTTGAAGTGTAGACGAGGAATACATGACACTTCGCAAATCATATTATATTTTACCATGAAACATAGAAATGAGATGCGATATCGCGTTTTAAGAAGCATTAGAAATCTATTGCTACGATACGTAGACATCTGCAAGCGCTATTTCCTAGCGAGGAAGTGTCGCATTTACATTCATTTGAAGTGTAGACGAGGAATACATGATACTTTGCAAATCATATTATATCTTACTATGAAACATAGAAATGAGATGCGATATCGCGTTTTAAGAAGCATTAGAACTCTATTGCTACGATACCTGGACATCTGCAGACGCTATTTCCTAGCAGGGAAGTGTGGCATTTACATTCATTTGAAGTGTAGACGAGGAATACATGACACTTCGCAAATCATATTATATCTTACCATGAAACATAGAAATGAGATGCGATATAAGCGTTTTAAGAGGCATTGGAAATCTATTGCTACGATACGTAGACACCTGCAAACGCTATTTCCTAGCGAGGAAGTGTCGCATTCACATTCATTTGAAGTGTAGACGAGGAATACATAACACTTCGTAAATCATATTATATCTTACCATGAAACATAGAAATGAGATGCGATATCGCGTTTTAAGAAGCATTAGAACTCTATTGCTGCGATAACTAGACATCTGCAGACGCTATTTCCTAGCAAGGTAGTGTCGCATTTACATTCATTTGAAGTGTAGACGAGGAATACATGATACCTCGCAAATCATATTATATCTTACCATGAAACATAGAAATGAGATGCGATATCGCGTTTTAAGAAGCATTAGAACTCTATTGCTACGATACGTAGACATCTGCAAACGCTATTTCCTAGCAAGGAAGTGTCGCATTTACATTCATTTGAAGTGTAGACGAGGAATACATGACACTTCGCAATTCATATTATATCATACCATGAAACATAGAAATAAGATGCGATATCGCGTTTTAAGAATCATAAGAACTCTATTGCTACGATAGGTAGACATTCGAAAACGCTATTTCCTTGCAAGGAAGTGTCGCATTCACATTCATTTGAAGTGTAGACGAGGAATAAATAACACTTCGCATCATATCACATCATATCATAAATCATATTATATCTTACCATGAAACATAGAAATGAGATGCGATATCGCGTTTTAAGAAGCAATAGAACTCTATTGCTACGATAGGTAGACATCTGCAAACGCTATTTGCTTGCAAGGAAGTGTCGCATTTACATTCATTTGAAGTGTAGACGAGGAATACATAACACTTCGCAAATCATATTATATCTTACCATGAAATATAGAGGTGAGATGCGATATCGCGTTTTAAGAAGCATTAGAACTCTATTGCTACGTTACCTAGACATCTGCAGACGCTATTTCCTAGCAAGGAAGTGTCGCATTTACATTCATTTGAAGTGTAGACGAGGAATACATGACACTTCGCAAATCATGTTATATCTAACCATGAAACATAGAAATGAGATGCCATATCGAATCATATGAACTCTATTGCTACGATGCGTAGACATCTGCAAACGCTATTTCCTAGCGAGAAAGTGTCGCATTTACATTCATTTGAAGTGTAGACTAGGAATACATAACACTTCGCAAATCATGTTATATCTTACCATGAAACATAGAAATGAGATGCGATATCGAATCATATGAACTCTATTGCTACGATACGTAGACATCTGCAATCGCTATTTCCTTGCAAGGAAGTGTCGCATTTACTTTCATTTGAATCGTAGACGAGGAATGCATAACACTTCGCAATGAAAATTACATCTTACCATGAAACATAGGAATGAGATGCGATATCGCGCTTTAAGAAGCATTAGAAATCTATTGCTGCGATACGTAGACATCTGCAAACGCTATTTCCTTGCAAGGAAGTGTCGTATTTACATTCATTTGAATCGTAGACGAGGAATGCATAACACTTCGCAATGAATATTATATCTTATCATGAAACATAGGTATGAGATGCAATATCTCGTTTTAAGAAGCATTTGAACTCTATTGCTTCGATACGTAGAAATCTGCAAACGCTATTTTCTTGCAAGGTAGTGTCGCATTTACATTCATTTGAAGTGTAGACGAGGAATACATGACACTTCGCAAATCATATTATATCTTACCATGAAACATAGAAATGAGATGCGATATCGCGTTTTAAGAATCATAAGCACTCTATTGCTACGATACGTAGACATCTGCAAAAGCTATTTCCTTGTAAGGAAGTGTCGGATTTACATTCATTTGAAGTGTAGACGAGGAATACATGACACTTCGCAAATCATATTATATCTTACCATGAAACATAGAAATGAGATGCGATATCGCGTTTTAAGAATCACAAAAACTCTATTGCTACGATACGTAGACATCTGCAAACGCTATCTCCTTGCAAGGAAGTGTCGCATTTACATTCATTTGAAGTGTAGACGAGGAATACATAACACTTCGCAAATCATATTATATCTTACCATGAAACATAGAAATGAGATAAGACATCGCGTTCTAAGAAGCATTAGAACACTACTGCTACGATAGGTACACATTTGTAAACGCTATTTCCTTGCAAGGAAGTGTCGCATTTACATTCATTTGAAGTGTAGACGAGGGATACATAACACTTCGCAAATCATATTATATCTTAACATGAAACAAAGAAATGAGATGCGATATCGCGTTTTAAGAAGCATTAGAACTCTATTGCTACGATACCTAGACTTCTGCAGACGCTATTTCCTTGCAAGGAAGTGTCGCATTTACATTCATTTGAATCGTAGACGAGGAATGCATAACACTTCGCAATGAATATTACATCTTACCATGAAACATAGAAATGAGATGCGATATCGCGCATTAAGGAGCATTAGAAATCTATTGCTAGGATTCGTAGACATCTGCAAGCGCTATTTCCTAGCGAGGAAGTGTCGCATTTACATTCATTTGAATTGTAGACGAGGAATACATGACACTTCGCAAATCGTATTATATCTTACCATGAAACATAGAAATGAGATGCGATGTCACGTTTTAAGAAGCATTAGAAATCTATTGCTACGATACGTAGACATCTGCAAACGCTATTTCCTAGCGAGAAAGTGTCGCATTCACATTCATTTGAAGTGTAGACGAGGAATACATAACACTTCGCAAATCATATTATATCTTACCATGAAACATAGGAATGATATGCGATATCGCGTTCTAAGAAGCATTAGAAATCTATTGCTACGATAGGTAGACATCTGCAAACGCTATTTCCTTACAAGGAAGTGTCGCATTTACATTCATTTGAAGTGTAGACGAGGAATACATAACACTTCGCAAATCATATTATATCTTACCATGAAATATAGAAATGAGATGCGATATCGCGTTTTAAGAAGCATTAGAAATCTATTGCTACGATACGTAGACATCTGCAAACGCTATTTCCTAGCGAGAAAGTGTCGCATTCACATTCATTTGAAGTGTAGACGAGGAATACATAACACTTCGCAAATCATATTATATCTTACCATGAAACATAGGAATGATATGCGATATCGCGTTCTAAGAAGCATTAGAACACTCCTGCTACGATAGGTAGACATTTGCAAACGCTATTTGCTTGCAAGGAAGTGTCGCATTTACATTCAATTGAAGTGTAGACGAGGAGTACATAACACTTCGCAAATCATATTATATCTTACCATAAAACATAGAAATGAGATGCGATATCGCGTTTTAAGAAGCATTAGAAATCTATTGCTACGATAAGTAGACATCTGCAAACGCTATTTCCTAGCGAGGAAGTGTCGCATTTACATTCATTTGAAGTGTAGACGAGGAATACATGATACTTCGCAAATCATATTATATCTTACCATGAAACATAGAAATGAGATGCGATATCGCGTTTTAAGAAGCATTAGAACTCTATTGCTACGATACCTGGACATCTGCAGACGCTATTTCCTAGCAGTGAAGTGTGGCATTTACATTCATTTGAAGTGTAGACGAGGAATACATGACACTTCGCAAATCATATTATATCTTACCATGAAACATAGAAATGAGATGCGATATAGCGTTTTAAGAGGCATTGGAAATCTATTGCTACGATACGTAGACACCTGCAAACGCTATTTCCTAGCGAGGAAGTGTCGCATTCACATTCATTTGAAGTGTAGACGAGGAATACATAACACTTCGTAAATCATATTATATCTTACCATGAAACATAGAAATGAGATGCGATATCGCGTTTTAAGAAGCATTAGAACTCTATTGCTGCGATACCTAGACATCTGCAGACGCTATTTCCTAGCAAGGTAGTGTCGCATTTACATTCATTTGAAGTGTAGACGAGGAATACATGATACTTCGCAAATCATATTATATCTTACCATGAAACATAGAAATGAGATGCGATATCGCGTTTTAAGAAGCCTTAGAACTCTATTGCTACGATACGTAGACATCTGCAAACGCTATTTCCTAGCGAGGAAGTTTCGCATTTACATTCATTTGAAGTGTAGACGAGGAATACATAACACTTCGCATCATATCACATCATATCATAAATCATATTATATCTTACCATGAAACATAGAAATGAGATGCGATATCGCGTTTTAAGAAGCAATAGAACTCTATTGCTACGATAGGTAGACATCTGCAAACGCTATTTGCTTGCAAGGAAGTGTCGCATTTACATTCATTTGAAGTGTAGACGAGGAAAACATAACACTTCGCAAATCATATTATATCTTACCATGAAATATAGAGGTGAGATGCGATATCGCGTTTTAAGAAGCATTAGAACTCTATTGCTACGTTACCTAGACATCTGCAGACGCTATTTCCTAGCAAGGAAGTGTCGCATTTACATTCATTTGAAGTGTAGACGAGGAATACATGACACTTCGCAAATCATGTTATATCTTACCATGAAACATAGAAATGAGATGCCATATCGAATCATATGAACTCTATTGCTACGATGCGTAGACATCTGCAAACGCTATTTCCTAGCGAGAAAGTGTCGCATTCACATTCATTTGAAGTGTAGACGAGGAATACATAACACTTCGCAAATCATATTATATCTTACCATGAAACATAGGAATGAGATGCGATATCGCGCTCTAAGAAGCATTAGAACACTACTGCTACGATAGGTAGACATTTGCAAACGCTATTTCCTTGCAAGGAAGTGTCGCATTTACATTCAATTGAAATGTAGACGAGGAATACATAACACTTCGCAAATCATATTATATCTTACCATGAATCATAGAAATGAAATGCGATATCGCGTTTTAAGAAGGATTAGAACTCTATTGCTACGATACCTAGACATCTGCAAACGCTATTTCCTAGCGAGGAAGTATCGCATTTACATTCATTTGAAGTGTAGACGAGGAATACATGACACTTCGCAAATCATATTATATCTTACCATGAAATATAGAGGTGAGATGCGATATCGCGTTTTAAGAAGCATTAGAACTCTATTGCTACGTTACCTAGACATCTGCAGACGCTATTTCCTAGCAAGGAAGTGTCGCATTTACATTCATTTGAAGTGTAGACGAGGAATACATGACACTTCGCAAATCATGTTATATCTTACCATGAAACATAGAAATGAGATGCGATATCGAATCATATGAACTCTATTGCTACGATGCGTAGACATTTGCAAACGCTATTTCCTAGCGAGAAAGTGTCGCATTTACATTCATTTGAAGTGTAGACTAGGAATACATAACACTTCGCAAATCATGTTATATCTTACCATGAAACATAGAAATGAGATGCGATATCGAATCATATGAACTCTATTGCTACGATACGTAGACATCTGCAATCGCTATTTCCTTGCAAGGAAGTGTCGCATTTACTTTCATTTGAATCGTAGACGAGGAATGCATAACACTTCGCAATGAAAATTACATCTTACCATGAAACATAGGAATGAGATGCGATATCGCGCTTTAAGAAGCATTAGAAATCTATTGCTGCGATACGTAGACATCTGCAAACGCTATTTCCTTGCAAGGAAGTGTCGCATTTACATTCATTTGAATCGTAGACGAGGAATGCATAACACTTCGCAATGAATATTATATCTTATCATGAAACATAGATATGAGATGCAATATCTCGTTTTAAGAAGCATTTGAACTCTATTGCTTCGATACGTAGAAATCTGCAAACGCTATTTTCTTGCAAGGTAGTGTCGCATTTACATTCATTTGAAGTGTAGACGAGGAATACATAACACTTCGCAAATCATATTATATCTTACCATGAAACATAGGAATGATATGCGATATCGCGTTCTAAGAAGCATTAGAACACTCCAGCTACGATAGGTAGACATTTGCAAACGCTATTTGCTTGCAAGGAAGTGTCGCATTTACATTCAATTGAAGTGTAGACGAGGAGTACATAACACTTCGCAAATCATATTATATCTTACCATAAAACATAGAAATGAGATGCGATATCGCGTTTTAAGAAGCATTAGAAATCTATTGCTACGATACGTAGACATCTGCAAACGCTATTTCCTAGCGAGAAAGTGTCGCATTCACATTCATTTGAAGTGTAGACGAGGAATACATAACACTTCGCAAATCATATTATATCTTACCATGAAACATAGGAATGATATGCGATATCGCGTTCTAAGAAGCATTAGAACACTCCTGCTACGATAGGTAGACATTTGCAAACGCTATTTGCTTGCAAGGAAGTGTCGCATTTACATTCAATTGAAGTGTAGACGAGGAGTACATAACACTTCGCAAATCATATTATATCTTACCATAAAACATAGAAATGAGATGCGATATCGCGTTTTAAGAAGCATTAGAAATCTATTGCTACGATAAGTAGACATCTGCAAACGCTATTTCCTAGCGAGGAAGTGTCGCATTTACATTCATTTGAAGTGTAGACGAGGAATACATGATACTTCGCAAATCATATTATATCTTACCATGAAACATAGAAATGAGATGCGATATCGCGTTTTAAGAAGCATTAGAACTCTATTGCTACGATACCTGGACATCTGCAGACGCTATTTCCTAGCAGGGAAGTGTGGCATTTACATTCATTTGAAGTGTAGACGAGGAATACATGACACTTCGCAAATCATATTATATCTTACCATGAAACATAGAAATGAGATGCGATATAGCGTTTTAAGAGGCATTGGAAATCTATTGCTACGATACGTAGACACCTGCAAACGCTATTTCCTAGCGAGGAAGTGTCGCATTCACATTCATTTGAAGTGTAGACGAGGAATACATAACACTTCGTAAATCATATTATATCTTACCATGAAACATAGAAATGAGATGCGATATCGCGTTTTAAGAAGCATTAGAACTCTATTGCTGCGATACCTAGACATCTGCAGACGCTATTTCCTAGCAAGGTAGTGTCGCATTTACATTCATTTGAAGTGTAGACGAGGAATACATGATACTTCGCAAATCATATTATATCTTACCATGAAACATAGAAATGAGATGCGATATCGCGTTTTAAGAAGCCTTAGAACTCTATTGCTACGATACGTAGACATCTGCAAACGCTATTTCCTAGCGAGGAAGTTTCGCATTTACATTCATTTGAAGTGTAGACGAGGAATACATAACACTTCGCATCATATCACATCATATCATAAATCATATTATATCTTACCATGAAACATAGAAATGAGATGCGATATCGCGTTTTAAGAAGCAATAGAACTCTATTGCTACGATAGGTAGACATCTGCAAACGCTATTTGCTTGCAAGGAAGTGTCGCATTTACATTCATTTGAAGTGTAGACGAGGAAAACATAACACTTCGCAAATCATATTATATCTTACCATGAAATATAGAGGTGAGATGCGATATCGCGTTTTAAGAAGCATTAGAACTCTATTGCTACGTTACCTAGACATCTGCAGACGCTATTTCCTAGCAAGGAAGTGTCGCATTTACATTCATTTGAAGTGTAGACGAGGAATACATGACACTTCGCAAATCATGTTATATCTTACCATGAAACATAGAAATGAGATGCCATATCGAATCATATGAACTCTATTGCTACGATGCGTAGACATCTGCAAACGCTATTTCCTAGCGAGAAAGTGTCGCATTCACATTCATTTGAAGTGTAGACGAGGAATACATAACACTTCGCAAATCATATTATATCTTACCATGAAACATAGGAATGAGATGCGATATCGCGCTCTAAGAAGCATTAGAACACTACTGCTACGATAGGTAGACATTTGCAAACGCTATTTCCTTGCAAGGAAGTGTCGCATTTACATTCAATTGAAATGTAGACGAGGAATACATAACACTTCGCAAATCATATTATATCTTACCATGAATCATAGAAATGAAATGCGATATCGCGTTTTAAGAAGGATTAGAACTCTATTGCTACGATACCTAGACATCTGCAAACGCTATTTCCTAGCGAGGAAGTATCGCATTTACATTCATTTGAAGTGTAGACGAGGAATACATGACACTTCGCAAATCATATTATATCTTACCATGAAATATAGAGGTGAGATGCGATATCGCGTTTTAAGAAGCATTAGAACTCTATTGCTACGTTACCTAGACATCTGCAGACGCTATTTCCTAGCAAGGAAGTGTCGCATTTACATTCATTTGAAGTGTAGACGAGGAATACATGACACTTCGCAAATCATGTTATATCTTACCATGAAACATAGAAATGAGATGCGATATCGAATCATATGAACTCTATTGCTACGATGCGTAGACATTTGCAAACGCTATTTCCTAGCGAGAAAGTGTCGCATTTACATTCATTTGAAGTGTAGACTAGGAATACATAACACTTCGCAAATCATGTTATATCTTACCATGAAACATAGAAATGAGATGCGATATCGAATCATATGAACTCTATTGCTACGATACGTAGACATCTGCAATCGCTATTTCCTTGCAAGGAAGTGTCGCATTTACTTTCATTTGAATCGTAGACGAGGAATGCATAACACTTCGCAATGAAAATTACATCTTACCATGAAACATAGGAATGAGATGCGATATCGCGCTTTAAGAAGCATTAGAAATCTATTGCTGCGATACGTAGACATCTGCAAACGCTATTTCCTTGCAAGGAAGTGTCGCATTTACATTCATTTGAATCGTAGACGAGGAATGCATAACACTTCGCAATGAATATTATATCTTATCATGAAACATAGATATGAGATGCAATATCTCGTTTTAAGAAGCATTTGAACTCTATTGCTTCGATACGTAGAAATCTGCAAACGCTATTTTCTTGCAAGGTAGTGTCGCATTTACATTCATTTGAAGTGTAGACGAGGAATACATAACACTTCGCAAATCATATTATATCTTACCATGAAACATAGGAATGATATGCGATATCGCGTTCTAAGAAGCATTAGAACACTCCAGCTACGATAGGTAGACATTTGCAAACGCTATTTGCTTGCAAGGAAGTGTCGCATTTACATTCAATTGAAGTGTAGACGAGGAGTACATAACACTTCGCAAATCATATTATATCTTACCATAAAACATAGAAATGAGATGCGATATCGCGTTTTAAGAAGCATTAGAAATCTATTGCTACGATAAGTAGACATCTGCAAACGCTATTTCCTAGCGAGGAAGTGTCGCATTTACATTCATTTGAAGTGTAGACGAGGAATACATGATACTTCGCAAATCATATTATATCTTACCATGAAACATAGAAATGAGATGCGATATCGCGTTTTAAGAAGCATTAGAACTCTATTGCTACGATACCTGGACATCTGCAGACGCTATTTCCTAGCAGGGAAGTGTGGCATTTACATTCATTTGAAGTGTAGACGAGGAATACATGACACTTCGCAAATCATATTATATCTTACCATGAAACATAGAAATGAGATGCGATATAGCGTTTTAAGAGGCATTGGAAATCTATTGCTACGATACGTAGACACCTGCAAACGCTATTTCCTAGCGAGGAAGTGTCGCATTCACATTCATTTGAAGTGTAGACGAGGAATACATAACACTTCGTAAATCATATTATATCTTACCATGAAACATAGAAATGAGATGCGATATCGCGTTTTAAGAAGCATTAGAACTCTATTGCTGCGATACCTAGACATCTGCAGACGCTATTTCCTAGCAAGGTAGTGTCGCATTTACATTCATTTGAAGTGTAGACGAGGAATACATGATACTTCGCAAATCATATTATATCTTACCATGAAACATAGAAATGAGATGCGATATCGCGTTTTAAGAATCATAAGAACTCTATTGATACGATAGGTAGACATTCGAAAACGCTATTTCCTTGCAAGGAAGTGTCGCATTCACATTCATTTGAAGTGTAGACGAGAAATACATGACACTTCGCAAATCATATTATATCTTACCATGAAACATAGAAATGAGATGCGACATCGCGTTTTAAGAATCATAAGAACTCTATTGCTACGATACGTAGACATCTGCAAACGCTATTTCCTAGCGAGGAAGTTTCGCATTTACATTCATTTGAAGTGTAGACGAGGAATACATAACACTTCGCATCATATCACATCATATCATAAATCATATTATGTCTTACCATGAAACATAGAAATGAGATGCGATATCGCGTTTTAAGAAGCAATAGAACTCTATTGCTACGATAGGTAGACATCTGCAAACGCTATTTGCTTGCAAGGAAGTGTCGCATTTACATTCATTTGAAGTGTAGACGAGGAATACATAACACTTCGCAAATCATATTATATCTTACCATGATACATAGAAATGAGATGCGATATCGCGTTTTAAGAATCGTAAGAACTCTATTGCTACGATAAGTAGACATCTGCAAACGCTATTTCCTTGCAAGGAAGTGTCGCATTTACATTCATTTGATGTGTTGACGAGGAATACATATGTAACGTCAGGCGTACCGCCTGCCACCCTCCGGCGTCCACCTCATCATCCCCAGCATCCGTATCCGGAGCCCCTGCACACGGGCCACCCGCCGACTCGCCGTCCCTACAGAAGGAGACAAAGGTACGAGAGGGAAGAGGGATGCAGCATGCCGCGCCCACGCGCGATCTCCACACACGAGGGGGAGGACTTCACCCCGTATTACGAGGGCGAGGAGCTCTCCGACACATACTGGGTCGAATCCCCAGCGATCACGAAGCCCTATACGTACTTCTCGTATATGTGGGATTAGAATAAGCACACTACTCATATATGTACATACACACCAACACACACCTAGATTTAAGTAAATATATGTATATATTTTATTCATGCACGGTTATGTTCCGTGCACTCGCGCGCACACTCGACGCTCGCGGCTCACGCTTAACGCGGGCCGCGCCCCACTCCGAACGGCCGCCCCACCACGAGGGCCGAGCGGCCGCCCTACTCCGACCGTCCGCCCCACCGCGAGGGCCCAGCGACTCGCGCGCCGCGCGACCCGAGGAGGTCGCGGACGCGAGATCCGAGAGTCAGTTCGTATCTCACCTCCGAACCGGAGAGTTGCTAACTCATCTCCGAACCGACGAGTTCCTAACTCGCCTCCAGCATCCGAACGATGCACTTTCGATCCGAGCAATAGGCTCATTCGCAACGAGCAATTAGCTCTAATGCATTCGTCTCTATCCATACTCCCATAGCGGAGTCCATTCGATACTTATACTATTTCTAATTCTCATTGTAATCGTTAGTCAGTAACTTAGAATTTAGTCAAGTGTATCTAGTATAGTGAAATCATAGAATATAGTTTATTTTTATCAGATTCAAAGTATCTTTATTCGAGTTCGAATACAATTCCTTAATTCTAATCCACGGGTACGCTCGCGATTATTCTATTTCTATATCTCATCTGCGATAGTCTTGAGGCTCGACGACTAGAGCGAACCAGCGCTTAGTTGCTCCATCCTCACTTCTACCGTGTACAGAATATCTTGCGCCCAGGTCGATCCCGGTAAGCTAGAGCGAACCAACGCTTAGCCGTGCCGTACTCAACCGAAGTTCAAGTATTCTCGACGAGCCTTGCACCTCCGACAAAGCGTACACGACGCGCGGGGAGGAGAGAGTTTATTCGTCGTCTCGCTCGGGAATACGTGGGTGATGCACCAGGATATTCAATTTCCTGCGTTCGAGTCCTGGTTCCTGTGAAGGAGGTTTCCTTCGCCGCACGACCCGTTCCTCCGTTCCAGCCGTACGCCGCCGCCATCCCGGTTGCGGATCCAAGGCGCTCCAGGTACCTGGAAAGAGAAATCAGACAGCGGAATCAAGCCTTCGCAAGGTAAGTTTAGTGTTAATTACCGTTTTATCGAGTCCGAAACGCCAACGAACCCGGTCCGGACGCAATTCGCGTTATTTTCGGGAACGGTTACGACTTTGTGCCACCGTTGCGAGCGCAACCGCACCTCGGGACGTGACACATAACACTTCGCAAATCATATTATATCTTACCATGAAACATAGAAATGAGATGCGATATCGAGTTTTAAGTATCATAAGAACTCTATTGCTACGATACGTAGACATCTGCAAACCCTATTTCCTTGCAGAGAAGTGTCGCATTCACATTCATTTGAAGTGTAGACGAGGAATACATAACACTTAGCAAATCATGTTATACCTTACCATGAAACATAGAAATGAGATGCGATATCGCGTTTTAAGAATCATAAGAACTCTATTGCTACGATACGTAGACATCTGCAAACGCTATTTCCTTGCAAGGAAGTGTCGCATTTACATTCATTTGAAGTGTAGACGATGAATACATAACACTTCGCAAATCATGTTATACCTTACCATGAAACATAGAAATGAGATGCGATATCGCGTTTTAAGAAGCACTAGAAAGCTACTGCTACGATACGTAGACATATGCAAACGCTATTTCCTTGCAGGGAAGTGTCGCAGTTACATTCATATGAATCGTAGACGAGGAATGCATAACACTTCGCACTGAATATTATATCTTATCATGGAAAATAGATATGAGATGCAATATCTCGTTTTAAGAAGCATTAGAACTCTATTGCTACGACACCTAAAAATCTGCAGACGCTATTTCCTTGCAAGGAAGTGTCGCATTTACATTCATTTGAATCGTAGACGAGGAATGTATAACACTTCGCAATGAATATTACATCTTACCATGAAACATAGAAATGAGATGCGATATCGCGTTTAAAGAAGCATTAGAACTCTATTGCTACGATACCTAGATATCTGCAAACGCTATTTCCTAGCGAGGAAGTATCGCATTCACATTCATTTGAAGAGTAGACTAGGAATACGTAACACTTCGCAAATCATGTTATATCTTACCATGAAACATAGAAATGAGATGCGATATCGCGTTTTAAGAATCATATGAACTCTATTGCTACGATACGTAGACATCTGCAATCGCTATTTCCTTGCAAGGAAGTGTCGCATTCACATTCATTTGAAGTGTAGACGAGCAATGCATAACACATGGCAATGAATATTATATCTTATCATGAAACATAGATATGAGATGCAATATCTCGTTTTAAGGAGCATTTGAACTCTATTGCTTCGATACGTAGAGACATCTGCATACGCTATTTCTTTGCAAGGAAGTGTCGCATTTACATTCATTTGAAGTGTAGACGAGGAATACATAACAGTTCGCAAATCATATTATATCTTACCATGAAACATAGAAATGAGATGCGATATCGCGTTTTAAGAAGCATTAGAACACTATTGCTACGATAGGTAGACATTTGCAAACGCTATTTCCTTGCAAGGAAGTGTCGCATTTACATTCATTTGAAGTGTAGAGGAGGAATACATAACACTTCGCAAATCATATTACATCTTACCATGAAACATAGAAATGAGATGCGATATCGCGTTTTAAGAAGCATTAGAACTCTATTGCTACGATACCTAGACATCTGCAGACGCTATTTCCTGGCAAGGAAGTGTCGCATTTACATTCATTTGAAGTGTAGACGAGGAATACATGACACTTCGCAAACCATATTATATCTTATCATGAAACATAGAAATGAGATGCGATAACGCGTTTTAAGAAGCACTAGAATTCTATTGCTACGATAGGTAGACATCTGCAAACGCTATTTCCTTGCAAGGAAGTGTCGCATTTACATTCATTTGAAGTGTAGAGGAGGAATTAATAACACTTCGCAAATTATATTACATCTTACCATGAAACAGAAATGAGATGCAATATCGCGTTTTAAGAAGCATTAGAACTCTATTGCTACGATACCTAGAAATCTGAAGACGCTATTTCCTAGCAAGGAAGTGTGGCATTTACATTCATTCGAAGTGTAGACGAGGAATGCATGACACTTCGCAAATCACATTATATCTTATCATGAAACATAGATATGAGATGCAATATCTCGTTTTAAGAATCATTTGAACTCTATTGCTTCGATACGCAGACATCTGCAAACGCTATTTCCTTGCAAGTAAGTGTCGCATTTACATTCATTTGAAGTGTAGACGATGAATACATAACACTTCGCAAATCATGTTATACCTTACCAAGAAACATAGAAATGAGATGCGATATCGCGTTTTAAGAATTATGAGAACTCTATTGCTACGATACGTGGACATCTGCAAACGCTATTTCCTTGGAAGGAAGTGTCGCATTTACATTCATTTGAATCGTAGACGAGGAATACATAACACTTCGCAATTCATATTATATCTTACCATGAAACATAGAAATGAGATGCGATAACGCGTTTTAAGAAGCACTAGAAAGCTACTGCTACGATACGTAGACATCTGCAAACGCTATTTCCTAGCGAGGAAGTGTCGCATTCACATTCATTTGAAGTGCAGACGAGGAATGCATAACACATCGCAATGAATATTATATCTTATCATGAAACTTAGATATGAGAAGCATTATCTCGTTTTAGGGAGCATTGGAACTCTATTGCTTCGATACGTAGACATCTGCAAACGCTATTTCCTTGCAAGGAAGTGTCGCATTTACATTCATTTGAAGTGTAGACGAGGAATACATAACACTTCGCAAATCATATTATATCTTACAATGAAACATAGAAATGAGATGCGATACCGCGTTCTAAGAAGCATTAGAACACTACTGCTGCGATAGGTAGACATTTGCAAACGCTATTTCCTTGCAAGGAAGTGTCGCATTTACATTCATTTGACGTATAGACGAGGAATACATAACACTTAGCAAATCATATTATATCTTACCATGAAACAAAGAAATGAGATGCGATATCACATTTTAAGAAGCACTAGAACTCTATTGCTACGATAGGTAGACATCTGCAAACGCTATGTCCTTACAAGGAAGTGTCGCATTTACATTCATTTGAAGTGTAGACGAGGAATACATAACACATCGCAATGAATATTATATCTTATCATGAAACATAGATATGTGATGCAATATCTCGTTTTAAGGAGCATTTGTACTCTATTGCTTCGATACGTAGACATCTGCATACGCTATTTCCTTGCAAGGAAGTGTCGCATTTACATTCATTTGAAGTGTAGACGAGGAATACATAACAGTTCGCAAATCATATTATATCTTACCATGAAACATAGAAATGAGATGCGATATCGCGTTTTAAGAAGCATTAGAACACTATTGCTACGATAGGTAGACATTTGCCACCGCTATTTCCTTGCAAGGAAGTGTCGCATTTACATTCACTTGAAGTGTAGAGGAGGAATACATAACACTTCGCAAATCATATTACATCTTACCATGAAACATAGAAATGAGATGCGATATCGCGTTCTAAGAAGCATTAGAACACTACTGCTACGATAGGTAGACATTTGCAAACGCTATTTCCTTGCAAGGAAGTGTCGCATTTACATTCATTTGACGTGTAGACGAGGAATACATAACACTTAGCAAATCATATTATATCTTACCATGAAACAAAGAAATGAGATGCGATATCGCGTTTTAAGAAGCACTAGAACTCTATTGCTACGATGGGTAGACATCTGCAAACGCTATATCCTTACAAGGAAGTGTCGCATTTACATTCATTTGAAGTGTAGACGAGGAATACATAACACTTCGCAAATCATATTATACCTTACCATGAAACATAGAAATGAGATGCGATATCGCGTTTTAAGAATCATAAGAACTCTATTGCTACGATACGTAGACATCTGCAAACGCTATTTCCTTGCGAGGAAGTGTCGCATTTACATTCATTTGAAGTGTAGGCGAGGAATACATGACACTCCGCAAATCATATTATATCTTACCATGAAATATAGAAATGAGATGCGATATCGCGGTTTTAAGAAGCACTAGAACTCTATTGCTACGATAGGTAGACATCTGCAAACGCTATTTCCTTACAAGGAAGTGTCACATTTACATTCATTTGATGTGTAGACGAGGAATACATAACACTTCGCAAATCATATTATTCCTTACCATGAAACATAGAAATGAGATGCGATATCGCCTTTTAAGAATCATAAGAACTCTATTGCTACAATACGTAGACATCTGCAAACGCTATTTCCTTGCAAGGAAGTGTCGCATTTACATTCATTTGATGTGTAGACGAGGAATACATAACACATCGCAAATCTTATTATACCTTACCATGAAACATAGAAATGAGAGGCGATATCGCGTTTTAAGAATCATAGGAACTCTATTGCTACTATACGTAGACATCTGCAAACGCTATTTCCTTGCAGGGAAGTGTCGCATTTACATTCATTTGAAGTGTAGACGAGGAATACATGAAACTTCGCAAATCATATTATATCTTACCATGAAACATAGAAATGAGATGCGGTATCGCGTTTTAAGAAGCATTAGAAATCTATTGCTACGATACGTAGACATCTGCAAACACTATTTCCTAGCGAGGAAGTGTCGCATTCACATTCATTTGAAGTGTAGACGAGGAATACATAACACTTCGCAATTCATATTATATCTTACCATGAAACATAGAAATGAGATGCGATAACGCGTTTTAAGAAGCACTAGAAAGCTACTGCTACGATACGTAGACATCTGCAAACGCTATTTCCTAGCGAGGAAGTGTCGCATTCACATTCATTTGAAGTGCAGACGAGGAATGCATAACACATCGCAATGAATATTATATCTTATCATGAAACTTAGATATGAGAAGCATTATCTCGTTTTAAGGAGCATTGGAACTCTATTGCTTCGATACGTAGACATCTGCAAACGCTATTTCCTTGCAAGGAAGTGTCGCATTTACATTCATTTGAAGTGTAGACGAGGAATACATAACACTTCGCAAATCATATTATATCTTACCATGAAACATAGAAATGAGATGCGATACCGCGTTCTAAGAAGCATTAGAACACTACTGCTGCGATAGGTAGACATTTGCAAACGCTATTTCCTTGCAAGGAAGTGTCGCATTTACATTCATTTGACGTATAGACGAGGAATACATAACACTTAGCAAATCATATTATATCTTACCATGAAACAAAGAAATGAGATGCGATATCACATTTTAAGAAGCACTAGAACTCTATTGCTACGATAGGTAGACATCTGCAAACGCTATGTCCTTACAAGGAAGTGTCGCATTTACATTCATTTGAAGTGTAGACGAGGAATACATAACACATCGCAATGAATATTATATCTTATCATGAAACATAGATATGTGATGCAATATCTCGTTTTAAGGAGCATTTGTACTCTATTGCTTCGATACGTAGACATCTGCATACGCTATTTCCTTGCAAGGAAGTGTCGCATTTACATTCATTTGAAGTGTAGACGAGGAATACATAACAGTTCGCAAATCATATTATATCTTACCATGAAACATAGAAATGAGATGCGATATCGCGTTTTAAGAAGCATTAGAACACTATTGCTACGATAGGTAGACATTTGCCACCGCTATTTCCTTGCAAGGAAGTGTCGCATTTACATTCATTTGAAGTGTAGAGGAGGAATACATAACACTTCGCAAATCATATTACATCTTACCATGAAACATAGAAATGAGATGCGATATCGCGTTCTAAGAAGCATTAGAACACTACTGCTACGATAGGTAGACATTTGCAAACGCTATTTCCTTGCAAGGAAGTGTCGCATTTACATTCATTTGACGTGTAGACGAGGAATACATAACACTTAGCAAATCATATTATATCTTACCATGAAACAAAGAAATGAGATGCGATATCGCGTTTTAAGAAGCACTAGAACTCTATTGCTACGATGGGTAGACATCTGCAAACGCTATATCCTTACAAGGAAGTGTCGCATTTACATTCATTTGAAGTGTAGACGAGGAATACATAACACTTCGCAAATCATATTATACCTTACCATGAAACATAGAAATGAGATGCGATATCGCGTTTTAAGAATCATAAGAACTCTATTGCTACGATACGTAGACATCTGCAAACGCTATTTCCTTGCGAGGAAGTGTCGCATTTACATTCATTTGAAGTGTAGGCGAGGAATACATGACACTCCGCAAATCATATTATATCTTACCATGAAATATAGAAATGAGATGCGATATCGCGGTTTTAAGAAGCACTAGAACTCTATTGCTACGATAGGTAGACATCTGCAAACGCTATTTCCTTACAAGGAAGTGTCACATTTACATTCATTTGATGTGTAGACGAGGAATACATAACACATCGCAAATCTTATTATACCTTACCATGAAACATAGAAATGAGATGCGATATCGCGTTTTAAGAATCATAGGAACTCTATTGCTACTATACGTAGACATCTGCAAACGCTATTTCCTTGCAGGGAAGTGTCGCATTTACATTCATTTGAAGTGTAGACGAGGAATACATGAAACTTCGCAAATCATATTATATCTTACCATGAAACATAGAAATGAGATGCGGTATCGCGTTTTAAGAAGCATTAGAAATCTATTGCTACGATACGTAGACATCTGCAAACACTATTTCCTAGCGAGGAAGTGTCGCATTCACATTCATTTGAAGTGTAGACGAGGAATACATAACACTTCGCAATTCATATTATATCTTACCATGAAACATAGAAATGAGATGCGATAACGCGTTTTAAGAAGCACTAGAAAGCTACTGCTACGATACGTAGACATCTGCAAACGCTATTTCCTAGCGAGGAAGTGTCGCATTCACATTCATTTGAAGTGCAGACGAGGAATGCATAACACATCGCAATGAATATTATATCTTATCATGAAACTTAGATATGAGAAGCATTATCTCGTTTTAAGGAGCATTGGAACTCTATTGCTTCGATACGTAGACATCTGCAAACGCTATTTCCTTGCAAGGAAGTGTCGCATTTACATTCATTTGAAGTGTAGACGAGGAATACATAACACTTCGCAAATCATATTATATCTTACCATGAAACATAGAAATGAGATGCGATACCGCGTTCTAAGAAGCATTAGAACACTACTGCTGCGATAGGTAGACATTTGCAAACGCTATTTCCTTGCAAGGAAGTGTCGCATTTACATTCATTTGACGTATAGACGAGGAATACATAACACTTAGCAAATCATATTATATCTTACCATGAAACAAAGAAATGAGATGCGATATCACATTTTAAGAAGCACTAGAACTCTATTGCTACGATAGGTAGACATCTGCAAACGCTATGTCCTTACAAGGAAGTGTCGCATTTACATTCATTTGAAGTGTAGACGAGGAATACATAACACATCGCAATGAATATTATATCTTATCATGAAACATAGATATGTGATGCAATATCTCGTTTTAAGGAGCATTTGTACTCTATTGCTTCGATACGTAGACATCTGCATACGCTATTTCCTTGCAAGGAAGTGTCGCATTTACATTCATTTGAAGTGTAGACGAGGAATACATAACAGTTCGCAAATCATATTATATCTTACCATGAAACATAGAAATGAGATGCGATATCGCGTTTTAAGAAGCATTAGAACACTATTGCTACGATAGGTAGACATTTGCCACCGCTATTTCCTTGCAAGGAAGTGTCGCATTTACATTCATTTGAAGTGTAGAGGAGGAATACATAACACTTCGCAAATCATATTACATCTTACCATGAAACATAGAAATGAGATGCGATATCGCGTTCTAAGAAGCATTAGAACACTACTGCTACGATAGGTAGACATTTGCAAACGCTATTTCCTTGCAAGGAAGTGTCGCATTTACATTCATTTGACGTGTAGACGAGGAATACATAACACTTAGCAAATCATATTATATCTTACCATGAAACAAAGAAATGAGATGCGATATCGCGTTTTAAGAAGCACTAGAACTCTATTGCTACGATGGGTAGACATCTGCAAACGCTATATCCTTACAAGGAAGTGTCGCATTTACATTCATTTGAAGTGTAGACGAGGAATACATAACACTTCGCAAATCATATTATACCTTACCATGAAACATAGAAATGAGATGCGATATCGCGTTTTAAGAATCATAAGAACTCTATTGCTACGATACGTAGACATCTGCAAACGCTATTTCCTTGCGAGGAAGTGTCGCATTTACATTCATTTGAAGTGTAGGCGAGGAATACATGACACTCCGCAAATCATATTATATCTTACCATGAAATATAGAAATGAGATGCGATATCGCGGTTTTAAGAAGCACTAGAACTCTATTGCTACGATAGGTAGACATCTGCAAACGCTATTTCCTTACAAGGAAGTGTCACATTTACATTCATTTGATGTGTAGACGAGGAATACATAACACTTCGCAAATCATATTATTCCTTACCATGAAACATAGAAATGAGATGCGATATCGCCTTTTAAGAATCATAAGAACTCTATTGCTACAATACGTAGACATCTGCAAACGCTATTTCCTTGCAAGGAAGTGTCGCATTTACATTCATTTGATGTGTAGACGAGGAATACATAACACATCGCAAATCTTATTATACCTTACCATGAAACATAGAAATGAGATGCGATATCGCGTTTTAAGAATCATAGGAACTCTATTGCTACTATACGTAGACATCTGCAAACGCTATTTCCTTGCAGGGAAGTGTCGCATTTACATTCATTTGAAGTGTAGACGAGGAATACATGAAACTTCGCAAATCATATTATATCTTACCATGAAACATAGATATGAGATGCGGTATCGCGTTTTAAGAAGCATTAGAAATCTATTGCTACGATACGTAGACATCTGCAAACACTATTTCCTAGCGAGGAAGTGTCGCATTCACATTCATTTGAAGTGTAGACGAGGAATACATAACACTTCGCAAATCATATTATATCTTACCATGAAACATAGAAATGAGATGCGATATCGCGTTTTAAGAATCATAAGAACTCTATTGCTACGATACGTAGGCATCTGCAAACGCTATTTCCTTGCAAGGAAATGCCGCATTTACATTCATTAGAATCGTAGACGATGAATGCATAACACTTCGCAATGAATATTATATCTTATCATGAAACATAGATATGAGATGCAATATCTCGTTTTAAGAAGCATTAGAACTCTATTGCTACGATACCTAGACATCTGCAGACGCTATTTCCTAGCGAGCAAGTATCGCATTCACATTCATTTGAAGTGTAGACGATTAATACATAACACTTGGCAAATCATGTTATATCTTACCATGAAACATAGAAATGAGATGCGATATCGCGTTTTAAGAAGCATTAGAAATCTATTGCTACGATACGTAGACATCTGCAAACACTATTTCCTAGCGAGGAAGTGTCGCATTCACATTCATTTGAAGTGTAGACGAGGAATACATAACACTTCGCAAATCATATTATATCTTACCATGAAACATAGAAATGAGATGCGATATCGCGTTTTAAGAATCATAAGAACTCTATTGCTACGATACGTAGACATCTGCAAACGCTATTTCCTTGCAAGGAAATGCCGCATTTACATTCATTTGAATCGTAGACGATGAATGCATAACACTTCGCAATGAATATTATATCTTATCATGAAACATAGATATGAGATGCAATATCTCGTTTTAAGAAGCATTAGAACTCTATTGCTACGATACCTAGACATCTGCAGACGCTATTTCCTAGCGAGCAAGTATCGCGTTCACATTCATTTGAAGTGTAGACGATTAATACATAACACTTGGCAAATCATGTTATATCTTACCATGAAACATAGAAATGAGATGCGATATTGCGTTTTAAGAAGCATTAGAACTCTATTGCTACGATACCTAGCCATCTGCAGACGCTATTTCCTAGCAAGGAAGTGTCGCATTTACTTTCATTTGAATCGTAGACGAGGAATACATGACACTTCGCAAATCATATTATATACTATCATGAAACATAGAAATGAGATGCGATATCGCGTTTTAAGAAGCATTAGAGCTCTATTGCTACGATAGGTAGACATCTGCAAACGCTATTTCCTTACAAGGAAGTGTCGCATTTACATTCATTTGAATCGTAGACGAGGAATGCATAACACTTCGCAAATCATATTATATCTTACCATGAAACATAGAAATGAGATTCGATATCGCGCTTTAAGAAGCATTAGAAAGCTATTGCTACGATACGTAGACATCTGCAAACGCTATTTCCTTGCAAGGAAATGCCGCATTTACATTCATTTGAATCGTAGACGATGAATGCATAACACTTCGCAATGAATATTATATCTTATCATGAAACATAGATATGAGATGCAATATCTCGTTTTAAGAAGCATTAGAACTCTATTGCTACGATACCTAGACATCTGCAGACGCTATTTCCTAGCGAGCAAGTATCGCATTCACATTCATTTGAAGTGTAGACGATTAATACATAACACTTGGCAAATCATGTTATATCTTACCATGAAACATAGAAATGAGATGCGATATCGCGTTTTAAGAAGCATTAGAACTCTATTGCTACGATACCTAGCCATCTGCAGACGCTATTTCCTAGCAAGGAAGTGTCGCATTTACTTTCATTTGAATCGTAGACGAGGAATACATGACACTTCGCAAATCATATTATATACTACCATGAAACATAGAAATGAGATGCGATATCGCGTTTTAAGAAGCATTAGAGCTCTATTGCTACGATAGGTAGACATCTGCAAACGCTATTTCCTTACAAGGAAGTGTCGCATTTACATTCATTTGAATCGTAGACGAGGAATGCATAACACTTCGCAAATCATATTATATCTTACCATGAAACATAGAAATGAGATTCGATATCGCGCTTTAAGAAGCATTAGAAAGCTATTGCTACGATACGTAGACATCTGCAAACGCTATTTCCTAGCAAGGAAGTGTCGCATTTACATTCATTTGAAGTGTAGACGAGGAATGCATAACACTTCGCAATGAATATTATATCTTGCCGTGAAACATAGAAATGAGATGCGATATCGCGTTTTAAGAAGCATTAGAACTCTATTGCTACGATACCTAGACATCTGCAGACGCTATTTCCTAGCAAGGAAGTGTCGCATTTACATCCATTTGAAGTGTAGACGAGGAATACATGAAACTTCGCAAATCATATTATATCTTACCATGAAACAGAGAAATGAGATGCGATATCGCGTTTTAAGAAGCAATAGAAATATATTGCTACGATACGTAGACATCTGCAAACACTATTTCCTAGCGAGGAAGTGTCGCATTCACATTCATTTGAAGTGTAGACGAGGAATACATAACACTTCGCAAATCATATTATATCTTACCATGAAACATAGAAATGAGATGCGATATCGCGTTTTAAGAATCATAAGAACTCTATTGCTACGATACGTAGACATCTGCAAACGCTATTTCCTTGCAAAAAAGTGTCGCATTTACATTCATTTGAATCGTAGACGAGGGATGCATAACACTTCGCAAATCATATTACATCTTACCATGAAACATAGAAATGAGATGCGATATCGAGTTTTAAGAAGCATTAGAACTCTATTGCTACGATACCTAGACATCTGCAGACGCTATTTCCTAGCGAGGAAGTATCGCATTCACATTCATTTGAAGTGTAGACGATTAACACATAACACTTCGCAAATCATGTTATATCTTACCACGAAACATAGAAATGAGATGCGATATCGCGTTTTAAGAATCATAAGAACTCTATTGCTACGATACGTAGACATCTGCAGACGCTATTTCCTAGCAAGGAAGTGTCGCATTTACTTTCATTTGAATCGTAGACGAGGAATACATGACACTTCGCAAATC
Organism: Xylocopa sonorina; assembly: GCF_050948175.1. Classification (NCBI taxonomy): domain Eukaryota; kingdom Metazoa; phylum Arthropoda; class Insecta; order Hymenoptera; family Apidae; genus Xylocopa; species Xylocopa sonorina. The sequence continues at coordinate 83,949 of NW_027490337.1, forward strand.
ATATTATATCCTACCATGAAACATAGAAATGAGATGCGATATCGCGTTTTAAGAAGCATTAGAGCTCTATTGCTACGATAGGTAGACATCTGCAAACGCTATTTCCTTACAAGGAAGTGTCGCATTTACATTCATTTGAATCGTAGACGAGGAATGCATAACACTTCGCAAATCATATTATATCTTACCATGAAACATAGAAATGAGATTCGATATCGCGCTTTAAGAAGCATTAGAAAGCTATTGCTACGATACGTAGACATCTGCAAACGCTATTTCCTAGCAAGGAAGTGTCGCATTTACATTCATTTGAATCGTAGACGAGGAATGCATAACACTTCGCAAATCATATTATATCTTACCATGAAACATAGAAATGAGATTCGATATCGCGTTTTAAGAAGCATTAGAAAGCTATTGCTACGATACGTAGACATCTGCAAACGCTATTTCCTAGCAAGGAAGTGTCGCATTTACATTCATTTGAAGTGTAGACGAGGAATGCATAACACTTCGCAATGAATATTATATCTTGCCGTGAAACATAGAAATGAGATGCGATATCGCGTTTTAAGAAGCATTAGAACTCTATTGCTACGATACCTAGACATCTGCAGACGCTATTTCCTAGCAAGGAAGTGTCGCATTTACTTTCATTTGAATCGTAGACGAGGAATACATGACACTTCGCAAATCATATTATATCCTACCATGAAACATAGAAATGAGATGCGATATCGCGTTTTAAGAAGCATTAGAAATCTATTGCTACGATACGTAGACATCTGCAAACACTATTTCCTTACAAGGAAGTGTCGCATTTACATTCATTTGAATCGTAGACGAGGAATGCATAACACTTCGCAAATCATATTATATCTTACCATGAAACATAGAAATGAGATTCGATATCGCGTTTTAAGAAGCATTAGAAAGCTATTGCTACGATACGTAGACATCTGCAAACGCTATTTCCTAGCAAGGAAGTGTCGCATTTACATTCATTTGAAGTGTAGACGAGGAATGCATAACACTTCGCAATGAATATTATATCTTGCCGTGAAACATAGAAATGAGATGCGATATCGCGTTTTAAGAAGCATTAGAACTCTATTGCTACGATACCTAGACATCTGCAGACGCTATTTCCTAGCAAGGAAGTGTCGCATTTACATCCATTTGAAGTGTAGACGAGGAATACATGAAACTTCGCGAATCACATTATATCTTACCATGAAACATAGAAACGAGATGCGATATCGCGTTTTAAGAAGCATTAGAAATCTATTGCTACGATACGTAGACATCTGCAAACACTATTTCCTAGCGAGGAAGTGTCGCATTCACATTCATTTGAAGTGTAGACGAGGAATACATAACACTTCGCAAATCATATTATATCTTACCATGAAACATAGAAATGAGATGCGATATCGCGTTTTAAGAAGCATTAGAACACTATTGCTACTATAGGTAGACATTTGCAAACGCTATTTCCTAGCAAAGAAGTGTCGCATTTACATTCATTTGAAGTGTAGGCGAGGAATACATAACACTTCGCAAATCATATTATATCTTACCATGAAACATAGAAATGAGATGCGATATCGCGTTTTAAGAAGCATTAGAAAGCTATTGCTACGATACGTAGACATCTGCAAACGCTATTTCCTAGCAAGGAAGTGTCGCATTTAGATTCATTTGAAGTGTAGACGATTAATACATAACACTTGGCAAATCATGTTATATCTTACCATGAAACATAGAAATGAGATGCGATATCGCGTTTTAAGAAGCATTAGAACTCTATTGCTACGATACCTAGCCATCTGCAGACGCTATTTCCTAGCAAGGAAGTGTCGCATTTACATTCATTTGAAGTGTAGACGAGGAATACACTATACTTCGCAATGAATATTATATCTTGCCGTGAAACATAGAAATGAGATGCAATATCTCGTTTGAAGAAGCATTAGAACTCTATTGCTACGATACCTAGACATCTGCAGACGCTATTTCCTAGCGAGGAAGTATCGCATTCACATTCATTTGAAGTGTAGACGATTAATACATAACACTTGGCAAATCATGTTATATCTTACCATGAAACATAGAAATGAGATGCGATATCGCGTTTTAAGAATCATAAGAACTCTATTGCTACGATACGTAGACATCTGCAAACGCTATTTCCTAGCAAGGAAGTGTCGCATTTTGATTCATTTGAAGTGTAGACGAGGAATGCATAACACTTCGCAATGAATATTATATCTTGCCATGAAACATAGAAATGAGATGCGATATCGCGTTTTAAGAAGCATTAGAACTCTACTGCTACGATACCTAGACATCTGCAGACGCTATTTCCTAGCAAGGAAGTGTCGCATTTACATCCATTTGAAGTGTAGACGAGGAATACATGAAACTTCGCAAATCATATTATATCATACCATGAAACATAGAAATGAGATGCGATATCGCGTTTTAAGAAGCATTAGAAATCTATTGCTACGATACGTAGACATCTGCAAACACTATTTCCTAGCGAGGAAGTGTCGCATTCACATTCATTTGAAGTGTAGACGAGGAATACATAACACTTCGCAAATCAGATTATATCTTACCATGAAACATAGAAATGAGATGCGATATCGCGTTTTAAGAATCACAAGAACTCTTATGCTACGATACGTAGACATCTGCAAACGCTATTTCCTTGCAAGGAAGTGTCGCATTTACCTTCATTTGAATCGTAGTCGAGGAATACATGACACTTCGCAAATCATATTATATCCTACCATGAAACATAGAAATGAGATGCGATATCGCGTTTTAAGAAGCATTAGAACTCTATTGCTACGATACGTAGAAATCTGCAAACGCTATTTCCTAGCAAGGAAGTGTCGCATTTACATTCATTTGAAGTGTAGACGAGGAATACATGATACTTCGCAAATCATATTATATCTTACCATGAAACATAGAAATGAGATGTGATATCGCGTTTTAAGAAGCATTAGAAAGCTATTGCTACGATACGTAGACATCTGCAAACGCTATTTCCTAGCAAGGAAGTGTCGCATTTAGATTCATTTGAAGTGTAGGCGAGGAATGCATAACACTTCGCAATGAATATTATATCTTGCCATGAAACATTGAAATGAGATGCGATATCGCGTTTTAAGAAGCATTAGAACTCTACTGCTACGATACCTAGACATCTGCAGACGCTATTTCCTAGCAAGGTAGTGTCGCATTTACATCCATTTGAAGTGTAGACGAGGAATACATGAAACTTCGCAAATCATATTATATCTTACCATGAAACATAGAAATGAGATGCGATATCGCGTTTTAAGAAGCATTAGAAATCTATTGCTACGATACGTAGACATCTGCAAACACTATTTCCTAGCGAGGAAGTGTCGCATTCACATTCATTTGAAGTGTAGACGAGGAATACATAACACTTCGCAAATCAGATTATATCTTACCATGAAACATAGAAATGAGATGCGTTATCGCGTTTTAAGAATCACAAGAACTCTTATGCTACGATACGTAGACATCTGCAAACGCTATTTCCTTGCAAGGAAGTGTCGCATTTATCTTCATTTGAATCGTAGACGAGGAATACATGACACTTCGCAAATCATATTATATCCTACCATGAAACATAGAAATGAGATGCGATATCGCGTTTTAAGAAGCATTAGAACTCTATTGCTACGATACGTAGAAATCTGCATACGCTATTTCCTAGCAAGGAAGTGTCGCATTTACATTCATTTGAATCGTAGACGAGGAATGCATAACACTTCGCAATGAATATTATATCTTATCACGAAACATAGATATGAGATGCAATATCTCGTTTTAAGAAGCATTTGAACTCGATTGCTTCGATACGTAGACATCTGCAAACGCTATTTCCTTGCAAGGAAGTGTCGCATTTACATTCATTTGAAGTGTAGACGAGGAATACATGACACTTCGCAAATCATATTATATCTTACCATGAAACATAGACATGAGATGCGATATCGCGTTTTAAGAATCATAAGAACTCTATTGCTACGATACGTAGACATCTGCAAACGCTATTTCCTTGCAAGGAAGTGTCGCTTTTACATTCATTTGAAGTGTAGACGAGTAATACATGACACTTCGCAAATCATATTATATCTTACCATGAAACATAGAAATGAGATTCGATATCGCGTTTTAAGAAGCATTAGAAAGCTATTGCTACGATACGTAGACATCTGCAAACGCTATTTCCTTGCAAGGAAATGCCGCATTTACATTCATTTGAATCGTAGACGATGAATGCATAATACGTCGCAATGAATATTATATCTTATCATGAAACACAGATATGAGATGCAATATCTCGTTTTAAGAAGGATTAGAACTCTATTGCTACGATACCTAGACATCTGCAGACGCTATTTCCTAGCAAGGATGTGTCGCATTTACTTTCATTTGAAGTGTAGACGAGGAATACATGATACTTCGCAAATCATATTATATCATACCATGAAACATAGAAATGAGATGCGATATCGCGTTTTAAGAAGCATTTGAACTCTATTGCTACGATACGTAGACAACTGCAATCGCTATTTCCTTGCAAGGAAGTGTCGCATTTACTTTCATTTGATGTGTAGACGAGGAATACATAACACTTCGTAAATCATATTATATCTTACCATGAAACATAGAAATGAGATGCGATATCGCGTTTTAAGAAGCATTAGAACACTACTGCTACGATAGGTAGGCATTTGCAAACGCTATTTCCTTGCAAGGAAGTGTCGCATTTACATTCATTTGAAGTGTAGACGAGGAATACATAACACTACGCAAATCATATTATATCTCACCATGAAACATAGAAATGGGATGCGATATCGCGTTTTAAGAATCATAAGAACTCTACTGCTACGATACGTAGACATCTGCAATCGCTATTTCCTTGCAAAGAAGTGTCGCATTTACATTCATTTGAAGTGTAGCCGAGGAATACATAACACTTCGCAAATCGTATTATATCTTACCATCAAACATAGAAATGAGATGCGATATCGCCTTTTAAGAATCATAAGAACCCTATTGCTACGATACGTAGACATCTGCAAACGCTATTTCCTTGCAAGGAAGTGTCGCATTTACATTCATTTGAAGTGTAGACGAGGAATACATAACACTACGCAAATCATATTATATCTCACCATGAAACATAGAAATGGGATGCGATATCGCGTTTTAAGAATCATAAGAACTCTATTGCTACGACACGTAGACATCTGCAAACGCTATTTCCTTGCGAGGAAGTGTCGCATTTACATTCATTTGATGTGTAGACGAGGAATACATGACACTCCGCAAATCATATTATATCTTACCATGAAATATAGAAATGAGATGCGATATCGCGTTTTAAGAAGCACTAGAACTCTATTGCTACGATAGGTAGACATCTGCAAACGCTATTTCCTTACAAGGAAGTGTCACATTTACATTCATTTGAAGTGTAGACGAGGAATACATAACACTTCGCAAATCATATTATTCCTTACCATGAAACATAGAAATGAGATGCGATATCGCGTTTTAAGAAGCATTAGAAATCTATTGCTACGATACGTAGACATCTGCAAACACTATTTCCTAGCGAGGAAGTGTCGCATTCACATTCATTTGAAGTGTAGACGAGGAATACATAACACTTCGCAAATCATATTATATCTTACCATGAAACATAGAAATGAGATGCGATATCGCGTTTCAAGAATCATAAGAACTCTATTGCTACGATACGTAGACATCTGCAAACGCTATTTCCTTGCAAGGAAATGCCGCATTTACATTCATTTGAATCGTAGACGATGATTGCATAATACTTCGCAATGAATATTATATCTTATCATGAAACATAGATATGAGATGCAATATCTCGTTTTAAGAAGGATTAGAACTCTATTGCTACGATACCTAGACATCTGCAGACGCTATTTCCTAGCAAGGATGTGTCGCATTTACTTTCATTTGAAGTGTAGACGAGGAATACATGATACTTCGCAAATCATATTATATCTTACCATGAAACATAGAAATGAGATGCGATATCGCGTTTTAAGAAGCATTTGAACTCTATTGCTACGATACGTAGAAAACTGCAATCGCTATTTCCTTGCAAGGAAGTGTCGCATTTACTTTCATTTGATGTGTAGACGAGGAATACATAACACTTCGTAAATCATATTATATCTTACCATGAAACATAGAAATGAGATGCGATATCGCGTTTTAAGAAGCATTAGAACACTACTGCTACGATAGGTAGACATTTGCAAACGCTATTTCCTTGCAAGGAAGTGTCGCATTTGCATTCATTTGAAGTGTAGACGAGGAATACATAACACTCCGCAAATCATATTATATCTTACCATGAAACATAGAAATGAGATGCGATATCGCGTTTCAAGAATCATAAGAACTCTATTGCTACGATACGTAGACATCTGCAAACGCTATTTCCTTGCAAGGAAATGCCGCATTTACATTCATTTCAATCGTAGACGATGATTGCATAATACTTCGCAATGAATATTATATCTTATCATGAAACATAGATATGAGATGCAATATCTCGTTTTAAGAAGGATTAGAACTCTATTGCTACGATACCTAGACATCTGCAGACGCTATTTCCTAGCAAGGATGTGTCGCATTTACTTTCATTTGAAGTGTAGACGAGGAATACATGATACTTCGCAAATCATATTATATCTTACCATGAAACATAGAAATGAGATGCGATATCGCGTTTTAAGAAGCATTTGAACTCTATTGCTACGATACGTAGAAAACTGCAATCGCTATTTCCTTGCAAGGAAGTGTCGCATTTACTTTCATTTGATGTGTAGACGAGGAATACATAACACTTCGTAAATCATATTATATCTTACCATGAAACATAGAAATGAGATGCGATATCGCGTTTTAAGAAGCATTAGAACACTACTGCTACGATAGGTAGACATTTGCAAACGCTATTTCCTTGCAAGGAAGTGTCGCATTTGCATTCATTTGAAGTGTAGACGAGGAATACATAACACTCCGCAAATCATATTATATCTTACCATGAAACATAGAAATGAGATGCGATATCGCGTTTTAAGAATCAAAAGATCTCTACTGCTACGATACGTAGACATCTGCAATCGCTATTTCCTTGCAAAGAAGTGTCGCATTTACATTCATTTGAAGTGTAGCCGAGGAATACATAACACTTCGCAAATCGTATTATATCTTACCATCAAACATAGAAATGAGATGCGATATCGCCTTTTAAGAATCATAAGAACTCTATTGCTACGATACGTAGACATCTGCAAACGCTATTTCCTTGCAAGGAAGTGTCGCATTTACATTCATTTGAAGTGTAGACGAGGAATACATAACACTACGCAAATCATATTATATCTCACCATGAAACATAGAAATGGGATGCGATATCGCGTTTTAAGAATCATAAGAACTCTATTGCTACGACACGTAGACATCTGCAAACGCTATTTCCTTGCGAGGAAGTGTCGCATTTACATTCATTTGAAGTGTAGACGAGGAATACATGACACTCCGCAAATCATATTATATCTTACCATGAAATATAGAAATGAGATGCGATATCGCGTCTTAAGAAGCACTAGAACTCTAATGCTACGATAGGTAGACATCTGCAAACGCTATTTCCTTACAAGGAAGTGTCACATTTACATTCATTTGAAGTGTAGACGAGGAATACATAACACTTCGCAAATCATATTATTCCTTACCATGAAACATAGAAATGAGATGCGATATCGCCTTTTAAGAATCATAAGAACTCTATTGCTACAACACGTAGACATCTGCAAACGCTATTTCCTTGCAAGGAAGTGTCGCATTTACATTCATTTGATGTGTAGACAAGGAATACATAACACATCGCAAATCATATTATACCTTACCATGAAACATAGAAATGAGATGCGATATCGCGTTTTAAGAATCATAGGAACTCTATTGCTAGGATACGTAGACATCTGCAAACGCTATTTCCTTGCAGGGAAGTGTCGCATTTACATTCATTTGAAGTGTAGACGAGGAATACATGACACTTCGCAAATCATATTATGTCTTACCATGAAACATGGAAATGAGATGCGATATCGCGTTTTAAGAATCATAACAACTCTATTGCTACGATACGTACACATCTGCAAACGCTATTTCCTTGCGAGGAAGTGTCGCATTTACATTCATTTGAAGTGTAGACGAGGAATACATGACACTCCGCAAATCATATTATATCTTACCATGAAATATAGAAATGAGATGCGATATCGCGTTTTAAGAATCATAAGAACTCTATTGCTACGATACGTAGACATCAGCAAACGCTATTTCCTTGCAAGGAAGTGTCGCATTTACATTCATCTGAATCGTAGACGAGGAATGCATAACACTTCGCAAATCGTATTATACCTTACCATGAAACATAGAAATGAGATGCGATATCGCGTTTTAAGAAGCATTTGAACTCTATTGCTTCGACACGTAGACATCTGCAAACGCTATTTCCTAGCGGGGAAGTGTCGCATTCGCATTCATTTGAAGTGTAGACGAGGAATACATAACACTTCGCAAATCATATTGTATCTTACCATGAAACATAGAAATGAGATGCGATATCGCGTTTTAAGAAGCATTAGAACTCTATTGCTACAATCCGTAGACATCTGCAAACGCTATTTCCTTGCAAGGAAGTGTCGCATTTACATTCATTTGAATCGTAGACGAGGAATGCATGACACTTCGCTATGAATATTATATCTTATCATGAAACATAGATATGGGATGCAATATCTCGTTTTAAGAAGCATTTGAACTCTATTACTACGATACGTAGACATCTGCAAACGCTATTTCCTTGCAAGGAAGTGTCGCATTAACATTCATTTGAATTGTAGACGAGGAATGCATAACACTTCGCAAATCCTATTATATCTTACCATGAAACATAGAAATGAGATGCGATATCGCGTGTTAAGAAGCATTAGAACTCTATTGCTACGATACGTAGACATCTGCAAACGCTATTTCCTTGCAAGGAAGTGTCGCATTTACATTCATTTGAATCGTAGACGAGGAATGCATAACACTTCGCAATGTATATTATATCTTATCATGAAACACAGATATGAGATGCAATATCTCGTTTTAAGAAGCATTTGAACTCTATTGCTTCGATACGTGGACATCTGCAAACGCTATTTCCTTGCAAAGAAGTGTCGCATTTACATTCATTTGAAGTGTAGCCGAGGAATACATAACACTTCGCAAATCGTATTATATCTTACCATGAAACATAGAAATGAGATGCGATATCGCGTTTTAAGAATCATAAGAACTCTATTGCTACGATACGTAGACATCAGCAAACGCTATTTCCTTGCAAGGAAGTGTCGCATTTACATTCATCTGAATCGTAGACGAGGAATGCATAACACTTCGCAAATCGTATTATACCTTACCATGAAACATAGAAATGAGATGCGATATCGCGTTTTAAGAAGCATTTGAACTCTATTGCTTCGACACGTAGACATCTGCAAACGCTATTTCCTAGCGGGGAAGTGTCGCATTCGCATTCATTTGAAGTGTAGACGAGGAATACATAACACTTCGCAAATCATATTGTATCTTACCATGAAACATAGAAATGAGATGCGATATCGCGTTTTAAGAAGCATTAGAACTCTATTGCTACAATCCGTAGACATCTGCAAACGCTATTTCCTTGCAAGGAAGTGTCGCATTTACATTCATTTGAATCGTAGACGAGGAATGCATAACACTTCGCTATGAATATTATATCTTATCATGAAACATAGATATGGGATGCAATATCTCGTTTTAAGAAGCATTTGAACTCTATTACTACGATACGTAGACATCTGCAAACGCTATTTCCTTGCAAGGAAGTGTCGCATTAACATTCATTTGAATTGTATACGAGGAATGCATAACACTTCGCAAATCCTATTATATCTTACCATGAAACATAGAAATGAGATGCGATATCGCGTGTTAAGAAGCATTAGAACTCTATTGCTACGATACGTAGACATCTGCAAACGCTATTACCTTGCAAGGAAGTGTCGCATTTACATTCATTTGAGTCGTAGACGAGGAATACATGACACTTCGCAAATCATATTATATCTTACCATGAAACATAGAAATGAGATGCGATATCGCGTTTTAAGAAGCATTAGAACCCTATTGCTACGATACGTAGACATCTGCAAACGCTATTTCCTTGCAAGGAAGTGTCGCATTTACATTCATTTGAAGTGTAGACGAGGAATACATAACACTACGCAAATCATATTATATCTCACCATGAAACATAGAAATGGGATGCGATATCGCGTTTTAAGAATCATAAGAACTCTATTGCTACGACACGTAGACATCTGCAAACGCTATTTCCTTGCGAGGAAGTGTCGCATTTACATTCATTTGATGTGTAGACGAGGAATACATGACACTCCGCAAATCATATTATATCTTACCATGAAATATAGAAATGAGATGCGATATCGCGTTTTAAGAAGCACTAGAACTCTATTGCTACGATAGGTAGACATCTGCAAACGCTATTTCCTTACAAGGAAGTGTCACATTTACATTCATTTGAAGTGTAGACGAGGAATACATAACACTTCGCAAATCATATTATTCCTTACCATGAAACATAGAAATGAGATGCGATATCGCGTTTTAAGAAGCATTAGAAATCTATTGCTACGATACGTAGACATCTGCAAACACTATTTCCTAGCGAGGAAGTGTCGCATTCACATTCATTTGAAGTGTAGACGAGGAATACATAACACTTCGCAAATCATATTATATCTTACCATGAAACATAGAAATGAGATGCGATATCGCGTTTCAAGAATCATAAGAACTCTATTGCTACGATACGTAGACATCTGCAAACGCTATTTCCTTGCAAGGAAATGCCGCATTTACATTCATTTGAATCGTAGACGATGATTGCATAATACTTCGCAATGAATATTATATCTTATCATGAAACATAGATATGAGATTCAATATCTCGTTTTAAGAAGGATTAGAACTCTATTGCTACGATACCTAGACATCTGCAGACGCTATTTCCTAGCAAGGATGTGTCGCATTTACTTTCATTTGAAGTGTAGACGAGGAATACATGATACTTCGCAAATCATATTATATCTTACCATGAAACATAGAAATGAGATGCGATATCGCGTTTTAAGAAGCATTTGAACTCTATTGCTACGATACGTAGAAAACTGCAATCGCTATTTCCTTGCAAGGAAGTGTCGCATTTACTTTCATTTGATGTGTAGACGAGGAATACATAACACTTCGTAAATCATATTATATCTTACCATGAAACATAGAAATGAGATGCGATATCGCGTTTTAAGAAGCATTAGAACACTACTGCTACGATAGGTAGACATTTGCAAACGCTATTTCCTTGCAAGGAAGTGTCGCATTTGCATTCATTTGAAGTGTAGACGAGGAATACATAACACTCCGCAAATCATATTATATCTTACCATGAAACATAGAAATGAGATGCGATATCGCGTTTTAAGAATCAAAAGATCTCTACTGCTACGATACGTAGACATCTGCAATCGCTATTTCCTTGCAAAGAAGTGTCGCATTTACATTCATTTGAAGTGTAGCCGAGGAATACATAACACTTCGCAAATCGTATTATATCTTACCATCAAACATAGAAATGAGATGCGATATCGCCTTTTAAGAATCATAAGAACTCTATTGCTACGATACGTAGACATCTGCAAACGCTATTTCCTTGCAAGGAAGTGTCGCATTTACATTCATTTGAAGTGTAGACGAGGAATACATAACACTACGCAAATCATATTATATCTCACCATGAAACATAGAAATGGGATGCGATATCGCGTTTTAAGAATCATAAGAACTCTATTGCTACGACACGTAGACATCTGCAAACGCTATTTCCTTGCGAGGAAGTGTCGCATTTACATTCATTTGAAGTGTAGACGAGGAATACATGACACTCCGCAAATCATATTATATCTTACCATGAAATATAGAAATGAGATGCGATATCGCGTTTTAAGAAGCACTAGAACTCTAATGCTACGATAGGTAGACATCTGCAAACGCTATTTCCTTACAAGGAAGTGTCACATTTACATTCATTTGAAGTGTAGACGAGGAATACATAACACTTCGCAAATCATATTATTCCTTACCATGAAACATAGAAATGAGATGCGATATCGCCTTTTAAGAATCATAAGAACTCTATTGCTACAACACGTAGACATCTGCAAACGCTATTTCCTTGCAAGGAAGTGTCGCATTTACATTCATTTGATGTGTAGACAAGGAATACATAACACATCGCAAATCATATTATACCTTACCATGAAACATAGAAATGAGATGCGATATCGCGTTTTAAGAATCATAGGAACTCTATTGCTAGGATACGTAGACATCTGCAAACGCTATTTCCTTGCAGGGAAGTGTCGCATTTACATTCATTTGAAGTGTAGACGAGGAATACATAGCACTTCGCAAATCATATTATATTTTACCATGAAACATAGAAATGAGATGCGATATCGCGTTTTAAGAAGCATTAGAACACTATTGCTACGATACCTAGACATCTGCAAACGCTATTTCATAGCGAGGAAGTATCGCATTCACATTCATTTGAAGAGTAGACTAGGAATACGTAACACTTCGCAAATCATGTTATATCTTACCATGAAACATAGAAATGAGATGCGATATCGCGTTTTAAGAATCATAACAACTCTATTGCTACGATACGTAGACATCTGCAAACACTATTTCCTTGCAAGGAAGTGTCGCATTTACATTCATTTGAATCGTAGACGAGGAATGCATAACACTTCGCAAATCATATTACATCTTACCATGAAACATAGAAATGAGATGCGATATCGAGTTTTAAGAAGCATTAGAACGCTATGGCTACGATACCTAGACATCTGCAGACGCTATTTCCTAGCAAGGAAGTGTCGCATTTACATTCATTTGAAGTGTAGACGAGGAATACATGACACTTCGCAAATCATATTATGTCTTACCATGAAACATGGAAATGAGATGCGATATCGCGTTTTAAGAATCATAACAACTCTATTGCTACGATACGTACACATCTGCAAACGCTATTTCCTTGCGAGGAAGTGTCGCATTTACATTCATTTGAAGTGTAGACGAGGAATACATGACACTCCGCAAATCATATTATATCTTACCATGAAATATAGAAATGAGATGCGATATCGCGTTTTAAGAATCATAAGAACTCTATTGCTACGATACGTAGACATCAGCAAACGCTATTTCCTTGCAAGGAAGTGTCGCATTTACATTCATCTGAATCGTAGACGAGGAATGCATAACACTTCGCAAATCGTATTATACCTTACCATGAAACATAGAAATGAGATGCGATATCGCGTTTTAAGAAGCATTTGAACTCTATTGCTTCGACACGTAGACATCTGCAAACGCTATTTCCTAGCGGGGAAGTGTCGCATTCGCATTCATTTGAAGTGTAGACGAGGAATACATAACACTTCGCAAATCATATTGTATCTTACCATGAAACATAGAAATGAGATGCGATATCGCGTTTTAAGAAGCATTAGAACTCTATTGCTACAATCCGTAGACATCTGCAAACGCTATTTCCTTGCAAGGAAGTGTCGCATTTACATTCATTTGAATCGTAGACGAGGAATGCATAACACTTCGCTATGAATATTATATCTTATCATGAAACATAGATATGGGATGCAATATCTCGTTTTAAGAAGCATTTGAACTCTATTACTACGATACGTAGACATCTGCAAACGCTATTTCCTTGCAAGGAAGTGTCGCATTAACATTCATTTGAATTGTAGACGAGGAATGCATAACACTTCGCAAATCCTATTATATCTTACCATGAAACATAGAAATGAGATGCGATATCGCGTGTTAAGAAGCATTAGAACTCTATTGCTACGATACGTAGACATCTGCAAACGCTATTTCCTTGCAAGGAAGTGTCGCATTTACATTCATTTGAATCGTAGACGAGGAATGCATAACACTTCGCAATGAATATTATATCTTATCATGAAACACAGATATGAGATGCAATATCTCGTTTTAAGAAGCATTTGAACTCTATTGCTTCGATACGTGGACATCTGCAAACGCTATTTCCTTGCAAAGAAGTGTCGCATTTACATTCATTTGAAGTGTAGCCGAGGAATACATAACACTTCGCAAATCGTATTATATCTTACCATGAAACATAGAAATGAGATGCGATATCGCGTTTTAAGAATCATAAGAACTCTATTGCTACGATACGTAGACATCAGCAAACGCTATTTCCTTGCAAGGAAGTGTCGCATTTACATTCATCTGAATCGTAGACGAGGAATGCATAACACTTCGCAAATCGTATTATATCTCACCATGAAACATAGAAATGGGATGCGATATCGCGTTTTAAGAATCATAAGAACTCTATTGCTACGACACGTAGACATCTGCAAACGCTATTTCCTTGCGAGGAAGTGTCGCATTTACATTCATTTGAAGTGTAGACGAGGAATACATGACACTCCGCAAATCATATTATATCTTACCATGAAATATAGAAATGAGATGCGATATCGCGTTTTAAGAAGCACTAGAACTCTAATGCTACGATAGGTAGACATCTGCAAACGCTATTTCCTTACAAGGAAGTGTCACATTTACATTCATTTGAAGTGTAGACGAGGAATACATAACACTTCGCAAATCATATTATTCCTTACCATGAAACATAGAAATGAGATGCGATATCGCCTTTTAAGAATCATAAGAACTCTATTGCTACAATACGTAGACATCTGCAAACGCTATTTCCTTGCAAGGAAGTGTCGCATTTACATTCATTTGATGTGTAGACAAGGAATACATAACACATCGCAAATCATATTATACCTTACCATGAAACATAGAAATGAGATGCGATATCGCGTTTTAAGAATCATAGGAACTCTATTGCTAGGATACGTAGACATCTGCAAACGCTATTTCCTTGCAGGGAAGTGTCGCATTTACATTCATTTGAAGTGTAGACGAGGAATACATAGCACTTCGCAAATCATATTATATTTTACCATGAAACATAGAAATGAGATGCGATATCGCGTTTTAAGAAGCATTAGAACACTATTGCTACGATACCTAGACATCTGCAAACGCTATTTCATAGCGAGGAAGTATCGCATTCACATTCATTTGAAGAGTAGACTAGGAATACGTAACACTTCGCAAATCGTATTATATCTTACCATCAAACATAGAAATGAGATGCGATATCGCCTTTTAAGAATCATAAGAACTCTATTGCTACGATACGTAGACATCTGCAAACGCTATTTCCTTGCAAGGAAGTGTCGCATTTACATTCATTTGAATCGTAGACGAGGAATGCATAACACTTCGCAAATCATATTACATCTTACCATGAAACATAGAAATGAGATGCGATATCGAGTTTTAAGAAGCATTAGAACGCTATGGCTACGATACCTAGACATCTGCAGACGCTATTTCCTAGCAAGGAAGTGTCGCATTTACATTCATTTGAAGTGTAGACGAGGAATACATGACACTTCGCAAATCATATTATGTCTTACCATGAAACATGGAAATGAGATGCGATATCGCGTTTTAAGAATCATAACAACTCTATTGCTACGATACGTACACATCTGCAAACGCTATTTCCTTGCGAGGAAGTGTCGCATTTACATTCATTTGAAGTGTAGACGAGGAATACATGACACTCCGCAAATCATATTATATCTTACCATGAAATATAGAAATGAGATGCGATATCGCGTTTTAAGAATCATAAGAACTCTATTGCTACGATACGTAGACATCAGCAAACGCTATTTCCATGCAAGGAAGTGTCGCATTTACATTCATCTGAATCGTAGACGAGGAATGCATAACACTTCGCAAATCGTATTATACCTTACCATGAAACATAGAAATGAGATGCGATATCGCGTTTTAAGAAGCATTTGAACTCTATTGCTTCGACACGTAGACATCTGCAAACGCTATTTCCTAGCGGGGAAGTGTCGCATTCGCATTCATTTGAAGTGTAGACGAGGAATACATAACACTTCGCAAATCATATTGTATCTTACCATGAAACATAGAAATGAGATGCGATATCGCGTTTTAAGAAGCATTAGAACTCTATTGCTACAATCCGTAGACATCTGCAAACGCTATTTCCTTGCAAGGAAGTGTCGCATTTACATTCATTTGAATCGTAGACGAGGAATGCATAACACTTCGCTATGAATATTATATCTTATCATGAAACATAGATATGGGATGCAATATCTCGTTTTAAGAAGCATTTGAACTCTATTACTACGATACGTAGACATCTGCAAACGCTATTTCCTTGCAAGGAAGTGTCGCATTAACATTCATTTGAATTGTAGACGAGGAATGCATAACACTTCGCAAATCCTATTATATCTTACCATGAAACATAGAAATGAGATGCGATATCGCGTGTTAAGAAGCATTAGAACTCTATTGCTACGATACGTAGACATCTGCAAACGCTATTTCCTTGCAAGGAAGTGTCGCATTTACATTCATTTGAATCGTAGACGAGGAATGCATAACACTTCGCAATGAATATTATATCTTATCATGAAACACAGATATGAGATGCAATATCTCGTTTTAAGAAGCATTTGAACTCTATTGCTTCGATACGTGGACATCTGCAAACGCTATTTCCTTGCAAAGAAGTGTCGCATTTACATTCATTTGAAGTGTAGCCGAGGAATACATAACACTTCGCAAATCGTATTATATCTTACCATGAAACATAGAAATGAGATGCGATATCGCGTTTTAAGAATCATAAGAACTCTATTGCTACGATACGTAGACATCAGCAAACGCTATTTCCTTGCAAGGAAGTGTCGCATTTACATTCATCTGAATCGTAGACGAGGAATGCATAACACTTCGCAAATCGTATTATACCTTACCATGAAACATAGAAATGAGATGCGATATCGCGTTTTAAGAAGCATTTGAACTCTATTGCTTCGACACGTAGACATCTGCAAACGCTATTTCCTAGCGGGGAAGTGTCGCATTCGCATTCATTTGAAGTGTAGACGAGGAATACATAACACTTCGCAAATCATATTGTATCTTACCATGAAACATAGAAATGAGATGCGATATCGCGTTTTAAGAAGCATTAGAACTCTATTGCTACAATCCGTAGACATCTGCAAACGCTATTTCCTTGCAAGGAAGTGTCGCATTTACATTCATTTGAATCGTAGACGAGGAATGCATAACACTTCGCTATGAATATTATATCTTATCATGAAACATAGATATGGGATGCAATATCTCGTTTTAAGAAGCATTTGAACACTATTACTACGATACGTAGACATCTGCAAACGCTATTTCCTTGCAAGGAAGTGTCGCATTAACATTCATTTGAATTGTATACGAGGAATGCATAACACTTCGCAAATCCTATTATATCTTACCATGAAACATAGAAATGAGATGCGATATCGCGTGTTAAGAAGCATTAGAACTCTATTGCTACGATACGTAGACATCTGCAAACGCTATTACCTTGCAAGGAAGTGTCGCATTTACATTCATTTGAGTCGTAGACGAGGAATACATGACACTTCGCAAATCATATTATATCTTACCATGAAACATAGAAATGAGATGCGATATCGCGTTTTAAGAAGCATTAGAACTCCATTGCTACGATACGTAGACATCTGCAAACGCTATTTCCTAGCGAGGAAGTGTAGCATTCACATTCATTTGAAGTGTAGACGAGGAACACATAACACTTCGCAAATCATATTATATCTTACCATGAAACATAGAGATGAGATGCAATATCTCGTTTTAAGAAGCATTTGAACTCTATTGCTTCGATACGTGGACATCTGCAATCGCTATTTCCTTGCAAAGAAGTGTCTCATTTACATTCATTTGAAGTGTAGCCGAGGATTACATAACACTACGCAAATCGTATTATATCTTACCATGAAACATAGAAATGAGATGCGATATCGCGTTTTAAGAAGTATTAGAACTCTATTGCTACGATACGTAGACATCTGCAAACGCTATTTCCTTGCAAGGAAGTGTCGCATTTACATTCATTTGAATCGTAGACTAGGAATGCATAACACTTCGCAATGAATATTATATCTTATCATGAAACATAGATATGAGATGCAATATCTCGTTTTAAGAAGCATTTGAACTCTATTGCTTCGATACGTAGACATCTGCAAACGCTACTTCCTTGCAAGGAAGTGTCTCATTTACATTCATCTGAATCGTAGACGAGGAATGCATAACACTTCGCAATGAATATTATATCTTATCATGAAACATGGATATGAGATGCAATATCTCGTTTTAAGAAGCATTAGAACTCAACTGCTACGATACGTAGACATCTGCAATCGCTATTTCCTTGCAAAGAAGTGTCGCATTTACATTCATTTGAAGTGTAGCCGAGGAATACATAGCACTTCGCAAATCGTATTATATCTTACCATGAAACATAGAAATGAGATGCGATATCGCGTTTTAAGAAGCATTAGAACTCTATTGCTACAATCCGTAGACATCTGCAAACTCTATTTCCTTGTAAGGAAGTGTCGCATTTACTTTCATTTGAATTGTAGACGAGGAATACATGACACTTCGCAAATCATATTATATCTTACCATGAAACATAGAAATGAGATGCGATATCGCGTTTTAAGAAGCATTAGAGCTCTATTGCTACGATACGTAGACATCTGCAAACGCTATTTCCTAGCGAGGAAGTGTCGCATTCACATTCATTTGAAGTGTAGACGAGGAATACATGACACTTCGCAAATCATATTATATCTTACCATGAAACATAGAAATGAGATGCAATATCTCGTTTTAAGAAGCATTTGAACTCTATTAATTCGATACGTGGACATCTGCAATCGCTATTTGCTTGCAAAGAAGTGTCGCATTTACATTCATTTGAAGTGTAGCCGAGGAATACATAACACTACGCAAATCGCATTATATCTTACCATGAAACATAGAAATGAGATGCGATATCGCGTATTAAGAAGTATTAGAACTCTATTGCTACGATACGTAGACATCTGCAAACGCTATTTCCTTGCAAGGAAGTGTCGCATTTACATTCATTTGAATCGTAGACTAGGAATGCATAACACTTCGCAATGAATATTATATCTTATCATGAAACATAGATATGAGATGCAATATCTCGTTTTAAGAAGCATTTGAACTCTATTGCTTCGATACGTGGACATCTGCAAACACTATTTCCTAGCGAGGAAGTGTCGCATTCACATTCATTTGAAGTGTAGACGAGGAATACATAACACTTCGCAAATCATATTATATCTTACCATGAAACATAGAAATGAGATGCGATATCGCGTTTCAAGAATCATAAGAACTCTATTGCTACGATACGTAGACATCTGCAAACGCTATTTCCTTGCAAGGAAATGCCGCATTTACATTCATTCGAATCGTAGACGATGAATGCATAATACTTCGCAATGAATATTATATCTTATCATGAAACATAGATATGAGATGCAATATCTCGTTTTAAGAAGGATTAGAACTCTATTGCTACGATACCTAGACATCTGCAGACGCTATTTCCTAGCAAGGATGTGTCGCATTTACTTTCATTTGAAGTGTAGACGAGGAATACATGATACTTCGCAAATCATATTATATCTTACCATGAAACATAGAAATGAGATGCGATATCGCGTTTTAAGAAGCATTAGAACACTACTGCTACGATAGGTAGGCATTTGCAAACGCTATTTCCTTGCAAGGAAGTGTCGCATTTGCATTCATTTGAAGTGTAGACGAGGAATACATAACACTCCGCAAATCATATTATATCTTACCATGAAACATAGAAATGAGATGCGATATCGCGTTTTAAGAATCAAAAGATCTCTACTGCTACGATACGTAGACATCTGCAATCGCTATTTCCTTGCAAAGAAGTGTCGCATTTACATTCATTTGAAGTGTAGCCGAGGAATACATAACACTTCGCAAATCGTATTATATCTTACCATCAAACATAGAAATGAGATGCGATATCGCCTTTTAAGAATCATAAGAACCCTATTGCTACGATACGTAGACATCTGCAAACGCTATTTCCTTGCAAGGAAGTGTCGCATTTACATTCATTTGAAGTGTAGACGAGGAATACATAACACTACGCAAATCATATTATATCTCACCATGAAACATAGAAATGGGATGCGATATCGCGTTTTAAGAATCATAAGAACTCTATTGCTACGACACGTAGACATCTGCAAACGCTATTTCCTTGCGAGGAAGTGTCGCATTTACATTCATTTGAAGTGTAGACGAGGAATACATGACACTCCGCAAATCATATTATATCTTACCATGAAATATAGAAATGAGATGCGATATCGCGTTTTAAGAAGCACTAGAACTCTAATGCTACGATAGGTAGACATCTGCAAACGCTATTTCCTTACAAGGAAGTGTCACATTTACATTCATTTGAAGTGTAGACGAGGAATACATAACACTTCGCAAATCATATTATTCCTTACCATGAAACATAGAAATGAGATGCGATATCGCCTTTTAAGAATCATAAGAACTCTATTGCTACAATACGTAGACATCTGCAAACGCTATTTCCTTGCAAGGAAGTGTCGCATTTACATTCATTTGATGTGTAGACAAGGAATACATAACACATCGCAAATCATATTATACCTTACCATGAAACATAGAAATGAGATGCGATATCGCGTTTTAAGAAGCATTAGAACTCTATTGCTACAATCCGTAGACATCTGCAAACGCTATTTCCTTGCAAGGAAGTGTCGCATTTACATTCATTTGAATCGTAGACGAGGAATGCATAACACTTCGCTATGAATATTATATCTTATCATGAAACATAGATATGGGATGCAATATCTCGTTTTAAGAAGCATTTGAACTCTATTACTACGATACGTAGACATCTGCAAACGCTATTTCCTTGCAAGGAAGTGTCGCATTAACATTCATTTGAATTGTAGACGAGGAATGCATAACACTTCGCAAATCCTATTATATCTTACCATGAAACATAGAAATGAGATGCGATATCGCGTGTTAAGAAGCATTAGAACTCTATTGCTACGATACGTAGACATCTGCAAACGCTATTTCCTTGCAAGGAAGTGTCGCATTTACATTCATTTGAATCGTAGACGAGGAATGCATAACACTTCGCAATGAATATTATATCTTATCATGAAACACAGATATGAGATGCAATATCTCGTTTTAAGAAGCATTTGAACTCTATTGCTTCGATACGTGGACATCTGCAAACGCTATTTCCTAGCGGGGAAGTGTCGCATTCGCATTCATTTGAAGTGTAGACGAGGAATACATAACACTTCGCAAATCATATTGTATCTTACCATGAAACATAGAAATGAGATGCGATATCGCGTTTTAAGAAGCATTAGAACTCTATTGCTACAATCCGTAGACATCTGCAAACGCTATTTCCTTGCAAGGAAGTGTCGCATTTACATTCATTTGAATCGTAGACGAGGAATGCATAACACTTCGCTATGAATATTATATCTTATCATGAAACATAGATATGGGATGCAATATCTCGTTTTAAGAAGCATTTGAACTCTATTACTACGATACGTAGACATCTGCAAACGCTATTTCCTTGCAAGGAAGTGTCGCATTAACATTCATTTGAATTGTATACGAGGAATGCATAACACTTCGCAAATCCTATTATATCTTACCATGAAACATAGAAATGAGATGCGATATCGCGTGTTAAGAAGCATTAGAACTCTATTGCTACGATACGTAGACATCTGCAAACGCTATTACCTTGCAAGGAAGTGTCGCATTTACATTCATTTGAGTCGTAGACGAGGAATACATGACACTTCGCAAATCATATTATATCTTACCATGAAACATAGAAATGAGATGCGATATCGCGTTTTAAGAAGCATTAGAACTCTATTGCTACGATACGTAGACATCTGCAAACGCTATTTCCTAGCGAGGAAGTGTCGCATTCACATTCATTTGAAGTGTAGACGAGGAACACATAACACATCGCAAATCATATTATATCTTACCATGAAACATAGAGATGAGATGCAATATCTCGTTTTAAGAAGCATTTGAACTCTATTGCTTCGATACGTGGACATCTGCAATCGCTATTTCCTTGCAAAGAAGTGTCTCATTTACATTCATTTGAAGTGTAGCCGAGGATTACATAACACTACGCAAATCGTATTATATCTTACCATGAAACATAGAAATGAGATGCGATATCGCGTTTTAAGAAGTATTAGAACTCTATTGCTACGATACGTAGACATCTGCAAACGCTATTTCCTTGCAAGGAAGTGTCGCATTTACATTCATTTGAATCGTAGACTAAGAATGCATAACACTTCGCAATGAATATTATATCTTATCATGAAACATAGATATGAGATGCAATATCTCGTTTTAAGAAGCATTTGAACTCTATTGCTTCGATACGTAGACATCTGCAAACGCTATTTCCTTGCAAGGAAGTGTCTCATTTACATTCATCTGAATCGTAGACGAGGAATGCATAACACTTCGCAATGAATATTATATCTTATCATGAAACATAGATATGAGATGCAATATCTCGTTTTAAGAAGCATTAGAACTCAACTGCTACGATACGTAGACATCTGCAATCGCTATTTCCTTGCAAAGAAGTGTCGCATTTACATTCATTTGAAGTGTAGCCGAGGAATACATAGCACTTCGCAAATCGTATTATATCTTACCATGAAACATAGAAATGAGATGCGATATCGCGTTTTAAGAAGCATTAGAACTCTATTGCTACAATCCGTAGACATCTGCAAACTCTATTTCCTTGTAAGGAAGTGTCGCATTTACTTTCATTTGAATTGTAGACGAGGAATACATGACACTTCGCAAATCATATTATATCTTACCATGAAACATAGAAATGAGATGCGATATCGCGTTTTAAGAAGCATTAGAGCTCTATTGCTACGATACGTAGACATCTGCAAACGCTATTTCCTAGCGAGGAAGTGTCGCATTCACATTCATTTGAAGTGTAGACGAGGAATACATGACACTTCGCAAATCATATTATATCTTACCATGAAACATAGAAATGAGATGCAATATCTCGTTTTAAGAAGCATTTGAACTCTATTAATTCGATACGTGGACATCTGCAATCGCTATTTGCTTGCAAAGAAGTGTCGCATTTACATTCATTTGAAGTGTAGCCGAGGAATACATAACACTACGCAAATCGCATTATATCTTACCATGAAACATAGAAATGAGATGCGATATCGCGTATTAAGAAGTATTAGAACTCTATTGCTACGATACGTAGACATCTGCAAACGCTATTTCCTTGCAAGGAAGTGTCGCATTTACATTCATTTGAATCGTAGACTAGGAATGCATAACACTTCGCAATGAATATTATATCTTATCATGAAACATAGATATGAGATGCAATATCTCGTTTTAAGAAGCATTTGAACTCTATTGCTTCGATACGTGGACATCTGCAAACACTATTTCCTAGCGAGGAAGTGTCGCATTCACATTCATTTGAAGTGTAGACGAGGAATACATAACACTTCGCAAATCATATTATATCTTACCATGAAACATAGAAATGAGATGCGATATCGCGTTTCAAGAATCATAAGAACTCTATTGCTACGATACGTAGACATCTGCAAACGCTATTTCCTTGCAAGGAAATGCCGCATTTACATTCATTCGAATCGTAGACGATGAATGCATAATACTTCGCAATGAATATTATATCTTATCATGAAACATAGATATGAGATGCAATATCTCGTTTTAAGAAGGATTAGAACTCTATTGCTACGATACCTAGACATCTGCAGACGCTATTTCCTAGCAAGGATGTGTCGCATTTACTTTCATTTGAAGTGTAGACGAGGAATACATGATACTTCGCAAATCATATTATATCTTACCATGAAACATAGAAATGAGATGCGATATCGCGTTTTAAGAAGCATTAGAACACTACTGCTACGATAGGTAGGCATTTGCAAACGCTATTTCCTTGCAAGGAAGTGTCGCATTTGCATTCATTTGAAGTGTAGACGAGGAATACATAACACTCCGCAAATCATATTATATCTTACCATGAAACATAGAAATGAGATGCGATATCGCGTTTTAAGAATCAAAAGATCTCTACTGCTACGATACGTAGACATCTGCAATCGCTATTTCCTTGCAAAGAAGTGTCGCATTTACATTCATTTGAAGTGTAGCCGAGGAATACATAACACTTCGCAAATCGTATTATATCTTACCATCAAACATAGAAATGAGATGCGATATCGCCTTTTAAGAATCATAAGAACCCTATTGCTACGATACGTAGACATCTGCAAACGCTATTTCCTTGCAAGGAAGTGTCGCATTTACATTCATTTGAAGTGTAGACGAGGAATACATAACACTACGCAAATCATATTATATCTCACCATGAAACATAGAAATGGGATGCGATATCGCGTTTTAAGAATCATAAGAACTCTATTGCTACGACACGTAGACATCTGCAAACGCTATTTCCTTGCGAGGAAGTGTCGCATTTACATTCATTTGAAGTGTAGACGAGGAATACATGACACTCCGCAAATCATATTATATCTTACCATGAAATATAGAAATGAGATGCGATATCGCGTTTTAAGAAGCACTAGAACTCTAATGCTACGATAGGTAGACATCTGCAAACGCTATTTCCTTACAAGGAAGTGTCACATTTACATTCATTTGAAGTGTAGACGAGGAATACATAACACTTCGCAAATCATATTATTCCTTACCATGAAACATAGAAATGAGATGCGATATCGCCTTTTAAGAATCATAAGAACTCTATTGCTACAATACGTAGACATCTGCAAACGCTATTTCCTTGCAAGGAAGTGTCGCATTTACATTCATTTGATGTGTAGACAAGGAATACATAACACATCGCAAATCATATTATACCTTACCATGAAACATAGAAATGAGATGCGATATCGCGTTTTAAGAAGCATTAGAACTCTATTGCTACAATCCGTAGACATCTGCAAACGCTATTTCCTTGCAAGGAAGTGTCGCATTTACATTCATTTGAATCGTAGACGAGGAATGCATAACACTTCGCTATGAATATTATATCTTATCATGAAACATAGATATGGGATGCAATATCTCGTTTTAAGAAGCATTTGAACTCTATTACTACGATACGTAGACATCTGCAAACGCTATTTCCTTGCAAGGAAGTGTCGCATTAACATTCATTTGAATTGTAGACGAGGAATGCATAACACTTCGCAAATCCTATTATATCTTACCATGAAACATAGAAATGAGATGCGATATCGCGTGTTAAGAAGCATTAGAACTCTATTGCTACGATACGTAGACATCTGCAAACGCTATTTCCTTGCAAGGAAGTGTCGCATTTACATTCATTTGAATCGTAGACGAGGAATGCATAACACTTCGCAATGAATATTATATCTTATCATGAAACACAGATATGAGATGCAATATCTCGTTTTAAGAAGCATTTGAACTCTATTGCTTCGATACGTGGACATCTGCAAACGCTATTTCCTAGCGGGGAAGTGTCGCATTCGCATTCATTTGAAGTGTAGACGAGGAATACATAACACTTCGCAAATCATATTGTATCTTACCATGAAACATAGAAATGAGATGCGATATCGCGTTTTAAGAAGCATTAGAACTCTATTGCTACAATCCGTAGACATCTGCAAACGCTATTTCCTTGCAAGGAAGTGTCGCATTTACATTCATTTGAATCGTAGACGAGGAATGCATAACACTTCGCTATGAATATTATATCTTATCATGAAACATAGATATGGGATGCAATATCTCGTTTTAAGAAGCATTTGAACTCTATTACTACGATACGTAGACATCTGCAAACGCTATTTCCTTGCAAGGAAGTGTCGCATTAACATTCATTTGAATTGTATACGAGGAATGCATAACACTTCGCAAATCCTATTATATCTTACCATGAAACATAGAAATGAGATGCGATATCGCGTGTTAAGAAGCATTAGAACTCTATTGCTACGATACGTAGACATCTGCAAACGCTATTACCTTGCAAGGAAGTGTCGCATTTACATTCATTTGAGTCGTAGACGAGGAATACATGACACTTCGCAAATCATATTATATCTTACCATGAAACATAGAAATGAGATGCGATATCGCGTTTTAAGAAGCATTAGAACTCTATTGCTACGATACGTAGACATCTGCAAACGCTATTTCCTAGCGAGGAAGTGTCGCATTCACATTCATTTGAAGTGTAGACGAGGAACACATAACACATCGCAAATCATATTATATCTTACCATGAAACATAGAGATGAGATGCAATATCTCGTTTTAAGAAGCATTTGAACTCTATTGCTTCGATACGTGGACATCTGCAATCGCTATTTCCTTGCAAAGAAGTGTCTCATTTACATTCATTTGAAGTGTAGCCGAGGATTACATAACACTACGCAAATCGTATTATATCTTACCATGAAACATAGAAATGAGATGCGATATCGCGTTTTAAGAAGTATTAGAACTCTATTGCTACGATACGTAGACATCTGCAAACGCTATTTCCTTGCAAGGAAGTGTCGCATTTACATTCATTTGAATCGTAGACTAAGAATGCATAACACTTCGCAATGAATATTATATCTTATCATGAAACATAGATATGAGATGCAATATCTCGTTTTAAGAAGCATTTGAACTCTATTGCTTCGATACGTAGACATCTGCAAACGCTATTTCCTTGCAAGGAAGTGTCTCATTTACATTCATCTGAATCGTAGACGAGGAATGCATAACACTTCGCAATGAATATTATATCTTATCATGAAACATAGATATGAGATGCAATATCTCGTTTTAAGAAGCATTAGAACTCAACTGCTACGATACGTAGACATCTGCAATCGCTATTTCCTTGCAAAGAAGTGTCGCATTTACATTCATTTGAAGTGTAGCCGAGGAATACATAGCACTTCGCAAATCGTATTATATCTTACCATGAAACATAGAAATGAGATGCGATATCGCGTTTTAAGAAGCATTAGAACTCTATTGCTACAATCCGTAGACATCTGCAAACTCTATTTCCTTGTAAGGAAGTGTCGCATTTACTTTCATTTGAATTGTAGACGAGGAATACATGACACTTCGCAAATCATATTATATCTTACCATGAAACATAGAAATGAGATGCGATATCGCGTTTTAAGAAGCATTAGAGCTCTATTGCTACGATACGTAGACATCTGCAAACGCTATTTCCTAGCGAGGAAGTGTCGCATTCACATTCATTTGAAGTGTAGACGAGGAATACATGACACTTCGCAAATCATATTATATCTTACCATGAAACATAGAAATGAGATGCAATATCTCGTTTTAAGAAGCATTTGAACTCTATTAATTCGATACGTGGACATCTGCAAACGCTATTTCCTTGCACAGAAGTGTCGCATTTACATTCATTTGAAGTGTAGCCGAGGAATACATAACACTTCGCAAATCGTATTATATCTTACCATGAAACATAGAAATGAGATGCGATATTGCGTTTTAAGAATCATAAGAACTCTATTGCTACGATACGTAGACATCTGCAAACGCTATTTCCTTGCAAGGAAGTGTCGCATTTACATTCATCTGAATCGTAGACGAGGAATGCATAACACTTCGCAATGAATATTATATATTATCATGAAACATAGATATGAGATTGCAATATCTCGTTTTAAGATGCATTTGAACTCTATTGCTTCGATACGTAGACATCTGCAAACGCTATTTCCTTGCAAGGAAGTGTCGCATTTACATTCATTTGAAGTGTAGCCGAGGAATACATAACACTTCGCAAATCGTATTATATCTTACCATGAAACATAGAAATGAGATGCGATATCGCGTTTTAAGAATCATAAGAACTCTATTGCTACGATACGTAGACATCTGCAAACGCTATTTCCTTGCAAGGAAGTGTCGCATTTACATTCATTTGAATCGTAGACGAGGAATGCATAACACTTCGCAATGAATATTATATCTTACCATGAAACATAGAAATGAGATGCGATATCGCGTTTCAAGAATCATAGGAACTCTATTGCTACGATACGTAGACATCTGCAAACGCTATTTCCTTGCAAGGAAGTGTCGCATTTACATTCATTTGATGTGTAGACAAAGAATACATAACACATCGCAAATCAAATTATACCTTACCATGAAACATAGAAATGAGATGCGATATCGCGTTTTAAGAATCATAGGAACTCTATTGCTACGATACGTAGACATCTGCAAACGCTATTTCCTTGCAGGGAAGTGTCGCATTTACATTCATTTGAAGTGGAGACGAGGAATACATGAAACTTCGCAAATCATATTATATCTTACCATGAAACATAGAAATGAGATGCGATATCGCGTTTTAAGAAGCATTAGAAATCTATTGCTACGATACGTAGACATCTGCAAACACTATTTCCTAGCGAGGAAGTGTCGCATTCACATTCATTTGAAGTGTAGACGAGGAATACATAACACTTCGCAAATCATATTATATCTTACCATGAAACATAGAAATGAGATGCGATATCGCGTTTCAAGAATCATAAGAACTCTATTGCTACGATACGTAGACATCTGCAAACGCTATTTCCTTGCAAGGAAATGCCGCATTTACATTCATTCGAATCGTAGACGATGAATGCATAATACTTCGCAATGAATATTATATCTTATCATGAAGCATAGATATGAGATGCAATATCTCATTTTAAGAAGGATTAGAACTCTATTGCTACGATACCTAGACATCTGCAGACGCTATTTCCTAGCAAGGATGTGTCGCATTTACTTTCATTTGAAGTGTAGACGAGGTATACATGATACTTCGCAAATCATATTATATCTTACCATGAAACATAGAAATGAGATGCGATATCGCGTTTTAAGAAGTATTAGAACTCTATTGCTACGATACGTAGACATCTGCAAACGCTATTTCCTTGCAAGGAAGTGTCGCATTTACATTCATTTGAATCGTAGACTAGGAATGCATAACACTTCGCAATGAATATTATATCTTATCATGAAACATAGATATGAGATGCAATATCTCGTTTTAAGAAGCATTTGAACTCTATTGCTTCGATACGTAGACATCTGCAAACGCTATTTCCTTGCAAGGAAGTGTCTCATTTACATTCATCTGAATCGTAGACGAGGAATGCATAACACTTCGCAATGAATATTATATCTTATCATGAAACATAGATATGAGATGCAATATCTCGTTTTAAGAAGCATTAGAACTCAACTGCTACGATACGTAGACATCTGCAATCGCTATTTCCTTGCAAAGAAGTGTCGCATTTACATTCATTTGAAGTGTAGCCGAGGAATACATAACACTTCGCAAATCGTATTATATCTTACCATCAAACATAGAAATGAGATGCGATATCGCCTTTTAAGAATCATAAGAACTCTATTGCTACGATACGTAGACATCTGCAAACGCTATTTCCTTGCAAGGAAGTGTCGCATTTACATTCATTTGAAGTGTAGACGAGGAATACATAACACTACGCAAATCATATTATATCTCAC